>NC_090329.1:17894444-18178211 GCF_035084215.1 Heptranchias perlo | reverse complement strand
TGTATATGAGAGAGAGTGAATGTGTGTATATGAGGGAGAGAGAGAATGTGTGTATATGAGAGAGAGTGAATGTGTGTATATGAGGGAGAGAGAGAATGTGTGTATATGAGAGAGAGAGAGAATGTGTGTATATGAGAGAGAGTGAATGTGTGTATATGAGAGAGAGAGAGAATGTGTGTATATGAGAGAGAGTGAATGTGTGTATATGAGAGAGAGAGAGAATGTGTGTGTATGAGAGAGAGAGAATGTGTGTGTATGAGAGAGAGAGAGAATGTGTGTGTATGAGAGAGAGAGAGAATGTGTGTGAATGTGAGAGAGAGAATGTGTGTGTATGAGAGAGAGAGAGAATGTGTGTATATGAGAGAGAGAGAGAATGTGTGTGAATGTGAGAGAGAGAATGTGTGTGTATGAGAGAGAGAATGTGTGTGAATGTGAGAGAGAGAATGTGTGTGTATGAGAGAGAGAATGTGTGTGTATATGAGAGAGAGTGAATGTGTGTATATGAGAGAGAGGGAGAATGTGTGTGAATGTGAGAGAGAGAATGTGTGTGTATGAGAGAGAGAATGTGTGTATATGAGAGAGAGTGAATGTGTGTGTATGAGAGAGAGAATGTGTGTGTATGAGAGAGAGTGAATGTGTGTATATGAGGGAGAGAGAGAATGTGTGTATATGAGAGAGAGAGAGAATGTGTGTGAATGTGAGAGAGAGAGAATGTGTGTGTATGAGAGAGAGAATGTGTGTATATGAGAGAGAGAATGTGTGTATATGAGAGAGAGTGAATGTGTGTGTATGAGAGAGAGAATGTGTGTGTATGAGAGAGAGTGAATGTGTGTGTATGAGAGAGAGAATGTGTGTATATGAGAGAGAGTGAATGTGTGTATATGAGAGAGAGAGAGAATGTGTGTGAATGTGAGAGAGAGAATGTGTGTGTATGAGAGAGAGAATGTGTGTATATGAGAGAGAGTGAATGTGTGTATATGAGAGAGAGGGAGAATGTGTGTGAATGTGAGAGAGAGAATGTGTGTGTATGAGAGAGAGAATGTGTGTATATGAGAGAGAGTGAATGTGTGTATATGAGAGAGAGGGAGAATGTGTGTGAATGTGAGAGAGAGAATGTGTGTGTATGAGAGAGAGGAGAATGTGTGTATATGAGGAGAGTGTTGTTGTGTGTATTGAGTGAGTGAGATTGTGTGTGTATGAGGGAGAGAGAGATGTGTGTATATGGAGTGAGAGAATGTGTGTATTGTGTGTGAGTGATGTGTGTATATGTGGGTGTGAGTTGGAGTGTGTGTGTGTGTTTGAGTGATGTGTGTGTGATGTGTGTGTGGATGTGTGTGATGTGAGGAGAATGTGTGTGTTGTGAGGAGAGAGATGTGTGTGATGTGAGGTGAGATGTGTGTGTATGTGAGAGAGAGAATGTGTGTGTTTGTGAGAGTTGAGAATGTGTGTGGTGTGAGAGTGAGTGTGTGTGTTGTGTGAGAGAGATGTGTGTGTTGTGTGTGGTGAGTGTGTGTGTTTGTTGGAGGTGTTGTGTGTGTTGAGAGAGGAGATGTGTGTGTATGGAGAGAGAGTGTGTGTGTTATGTGAGAGAGAGATGTGTGTGTATGTGAGGATGTGATTGTTGTGAGAGAATTGTGTGAGTGTGAGAGTGCTGGTTTTGATCTGTAGAGTTGTTGTTGTTTTTGGTTCGTTTACACACAGATGCTTGAGGTCCCATTTTACCAGGGACTAACCATGGAAAGAACCTACTTAACCAATATTAGAATGGTCACCATCCACAGGAAAATATGAGGAGTGACATTAGTAATCAGTAAGAGTGTAATAAAGGATAATCTCCAAGCTGAAGGCCATCAGTCAGGTGCTTCATAATCCAGCTCCCTGTGCCTGTTTTTGGAAACCTCATTTGATCTCTTTTTTTAATAATTGCGGCGTGTAATGATTTTAATTCCAGTGGAAGAAAAGAAACTCTTTTACGGTCAAAAGAGCAGCATCGGCTTGAAGTTACATCTGATGATAATAGTGAATGACTGTCTGGCCTTATGGTAACAGGAAGATGCTGCACATTTCGTTCAACTTGACAACAACAAAAACTTGTACCTTTAATGTCGTAAAACGTTCCAAGGGGCTTCACAGGAGCAAATATCAAACAAAATTTGACACCGAGTCACCTAAGGAAATATTAGGACACGTGATCAAAAGCTTGGTCAAAGAGGTAGGTTTTAAGGAGCAAATTAAAGGAGGAGAGAGAGGTAGAGAGGCAGAGAGGTTTAGGGAGGGAATTCCAGAGCTTAGGGCCGAGGCAGCTGAAGGCACGGCCGCCAATTGCAGAGCGATTAAAATCGGTGATGTGTAAGAGGCCAGAATTGGAGAAGCGCAGAGATGTTGGAGGGTTGAAGGAGGTTACAGATATAGGGAGGGGTGAGGCCATTGAGGGATTTGAAAACAAGGATTAGAATTTTACCCTGTAGTGTATTGAAGTCCATACTACTTTTATTTTCAGAAAAAGACTATTTTGGTTTCAGGGACAGAATCATAGTATGCTCCAAAAATGCCAGAAAAAGCACACAATGAGGTGTCAAAAACTTTTGGGGGAGGGGGAAGCCGCCGAAATCTCTTTAGATAATAAATCTCACACCATCAGCAATCACATCCCCTCCAAATTATTAACTTCTAAATTCACCACTTCTGCAAACTGCACTTTTTGAACTGGTGGATTTTTCATGCATAATAAAAGTTGTCAAATGTTACTGCACATTCAATGCATCCCCTCGTCATAAAGCCTGTGCTCAGGGCAATTTTGGAACTGTTGGCTTTTCTGGGGCTATGCCAGCTTTTGCTCATGTTCCAGGTTGTCATGGGTCCACTACCCTTGAGTGCATGACCACTACTGTTCTCGCCAACTGCTTGCCAAGTCAAGGACAAGCGAGAGCTTTTTCCCAACTTAATATTGATAAAACCAAAAAACGCCTCCTGCCAGAATCCCTGTGCAGGGAGTTCTGTACTTGGAGTGCAAATTTCCAAACTCTTGCACTCTTGAATGCAGAACCAGCTTCAACCTGGCTTTGGTTACATTAAGCGTGTGGCCACCTGATTTTACAGCAGCTCTATAACTTCATCAGCCACATCAGTACTAGCATTTCCCAGATGAATAATCTGTACATTCTGCCAAGATCCCTACCACACTGGACATTCACCTGCGGGGCCTCGTTTCAATGTGAGCCAGACTGATTGTCTCCAATTGCTGGTTGTAAAGGTGGAGCGAGAGAATTGCCATCCAGTTCTTAGTGGGTATGGACCCGGAGCACAAAATGTCCCCTAATTTGACACGAATTAGCTTCAACGCGGAAATCTCGCTCACAGGCTGCAGGATGGGAAGTGGAAAAATAGAGTCTGAGCTTGGGACTGAGGCACATTATTGAAGGGAGCTGTAGTCTGTCCCTTGCCATTTTATACCTGACCCAGTGCTTGCTGTTGACACTGGGTACTTGAAATGGAAAATAGGAACAGGAGTAGGCCATTCAGCCCCTCGAGCCTGTTCCGCCATTCAATTAGATCACGGCTGATCTGTATCTTAACTCCATCTACCCGCCTTGGTTCCATAACCCTTAATACCTTTGCTTAGCAAAAATCTATCAATCTCAGTTTTGAAATTTTCAATTGACCCCCCGCATCAACAGCTTTTTGGGAGTGTGTTCCAGATTTCCACTACCCTTTGTGTGAAGAAGTGCTTCCTGACGTCACCCCTGAACGGCCTAGCTCTAATTCTAAGGTTATGCTCCCTTGTTCTGTGCTCCTCCGACCAGAGGAAATAGTTTCTCTCTATCTACCCTGTCAACTCCTTTAATCGTCTTAAACACCTCAATTAGAACACCCGTTAATCTTCTATACTCAAGGGAATACAAGCCGAGTCTGTGCAACCTGTCCTCATAATTTAACAATTTTAGTGATTTATTTTCCATAACAAACCACTTGCCAATGCTTATGTTCTGTGATTGGACTGCACTACACAAGGGAGCTGACACAATTTCAGAAACAGTGGCTGTCTGGATGGAAGGGACATGTATTACTTTGATTAAAAAAAAGAAAAATCCAAGCATTTTAAGTGCATACTTAACGATAAAGAGAGTGCTAACAGCAATCACATAGAATGTACAGCACAGCAACAGGCCATTCGGCCCAACTGTTCTATGACAACGTTTATGCGCCACACGAGCATCCTCCCTCCCCTTTTCATCTCACCCCATCAGCATATCATGGATACAACAGATTACATTTGAACACCTGAAGAGAATGTCTAGGTAAATAAATGCACCTAGTCGTCCGGCGATTTGAATTCCCATTCTCTAGTTAAAATTAGCAATACTGACTTCTTTACTGAGATCAAATCAAGCCAACAATGGAGGTAAACAGCATTTGCAACTTTAGGGGCTGAGGAGGTGGGGGTGGAGGAGGCTCTGTTGGAAGAAAGTGACAAATTTATTGCCCGGTTAACATGTGACTGGGCATAATGGAGCTCAAGGCGTGAATACGTCTATCCTCCGAAATTCAACACTTGATTGATACGAAAATGAAATGTCAACTGGAATTGTTTGTAAGGTAATAAAATGATGAAAGGCCTGTCAGAGTTAAGTATGATTGTCTACCTTTCCCCTTGCAGACAGAACAATAATTGCTGCATGTCAGCGCACTCTACTATTTGCTTTGAAGGTTGGGTTCCTTCCAATGGCAAAGAATCGCCTTCATTAGAGGCGGCTGTTCACTTGCTCACTGGAGCGTGACCTCGATGGAGAAAATGCTCCAAGCACGGCAACCAGTGATGTCCAGGGTGTCATTATTTAACTGATGCCAATCAAACATCTGACAAGTCAACTCGAACCTCCCTGAACTTCAGGCTATCTCTGAATGAGCAAGCACGCCAATAATAACCAATAACTCCCCCAGAAAATGCCAAAGCTACAATGGGCACCATGCCGTTGCGTCAGGTGAAGGTGTGCACGACCTGCAATATTTCTTGAGCTTTTGTTCCATTATCTTTAGTTTATTTTGTCCACAGTCTCTACTTGTGAGTCTAGATAAGTTTTCAAGTAACAACAACAATCACCTGCATTTATATAGCGCCTTTAACATAGTAAAACATCCCAGGACACTTCACAGGATCGTTATCAAACAAAAATTGACACCGAGCCACATATAAGGAGATATTAGGACAGGTGACCAAAAGCTTGGTCAAAGAGATAGGTTTGAAGGAGCGTCTTAAAGGAGGAGAGAGAGGTAAAGAGGGGGAGAGGCTCAAGGGGGGCATTCCAGAGCTTAGGGCCTAGGCATCTGAAGGCTCGGCAGCCAATGGTGGAGCGATGAACATCGGGGGTGCACAAGAGGCCTGAATTGCAGGAGCGCAGAGATCTCGGAGGGTTGTAGGGCTGGAGGAGGTTACAGAGCTAGGGAGGGGTGAGGCCATGGAGGGATTCGAAAACAGGGATGAGAATTTTAAAATCGAAATTTTAACGAGAGCCAAACATAACGGGTCGGGAGCATGGGTCAGAAAATGGGGGCTACAATATTGACACAAGCAGCCTATGAGTGCAGCTCCCACTGGATGTGTGAGATCATGGAATCACCCTCAACATTTAAGGAATAATTGTGGGATCTCATTATATTTTAAATCATATGGACAGATTTAATACTTTTTCCCACGTAATTCTATCTGAATTAGCAATGTCTCAGACACTCCTCAATGAAATGCTGTATGTTTAATATAATTTCAATATTCTAGTGCCCTCCTTTTGCATAGAGACCATCCACCTTTGAAATTCTCTCTGTCTAAGTCTTGTGAAGTAGTTTCTTCATGACCACACCAGTTCTGATGAAGGGTTAGGCCAGGGTATTGAGGGTCACGGAACCAAAGCGGGTAGCTGGGAGTTAAGATACAGATCAGCCATGATCTAATTGAATGGTGGAACAGGCTCGAGTGAATGGCCAACTCCCCTTCCTGTGTTCCATGTAAGCCTTTCTTTTTCTTTCAAATGTTGACTCACCCTGCCATGTACTGCCTGTTTGCATTTCAGATCTCCAGCTTTGATGGGTTTCCTTTGTATTCCCATCCATATTGTGATGAGGCCCCCTGGACTATCCCCACCCACCTCTGTGTTCACGAAACCTTCCTGAAATTTCTTCCCCTCCACCGACGGCTTACCCGAGTGCAGGCCAGAACCCAACCAGCTGCCCCTGGATGCCAGCTTTGGATTCCCCTGTTGCACTTAAATGAGACTCGGCCGTTAAAATGGTTTGGGCCTCACGCACCACCTCCCGGGGTATCTGTCCGCGCAGTCTGAGGCCGACAACTTGGGGGTTAAAACTCCCCCCCTTATAGGTCATGTCTCCCCCCTCCGTATTTTGTCTCTGTCCCTGTCCTATTGTTCTTTTCATTATGCGTTTTTATGTATTTAAAATTCGGCCTGCATTGGCCTCTGTTGTGGTCACACCCGTTCCAACGGCAGGAAGGGCTGGCCTTTGGGAAACTTTGCGAGGCAAGCCCCTTCCCCCTAATTTTGAATCGGCTTCCTCTGCACAGAAAACGTGTGCAGGGAGTCAGGCCTTGCAGCAGCTCTTGAATGGCTGCTGCTGGCCCTTAAAGGGGAAACCATTTCACATTTGTTTTTTGTGCCGCCAAAAAAAAACCAAAACATAGCTCCTGATACAAAGATGGCTGAAAGAAGAAGCGTGAACAAAATTCTCGAGCTCACTGATGGCACTTTGGGGCTCGTGCTGCAAGAGGTGCGGCAAAGGCTCATTCTGTAGGAAGAGACCTTCCTGTGGGGTGCAAGCTACATGGAGGGAGGTGGCACAGAGTGACTACGGATCCATCATTCCTGGGAGCAAGGGAGGACAAACTTTTCTACTATCCGGTGAAGTGCCATCCTTTGCATACACGCTTTCTCTTTGAACATGTGAACATACATGGCTGAGGGGGGTGGGGGGGAGGTGGGGGAGGAAGTGTCCAGTCATGATGCTCCAGCCATCATGATGTTGGGCAGGCTTAATGGACAAGCTGATCTTTTCCTGCCCGACAATCTTGTATGTTCGTATACGAAACTAGTCCAGGAGATCCCTCTGGCCCTGATAATCACCACGCACCTGGCGTACCTAAAAATGAGGTGCCAACCTGGTGAAGCTACAACACAGGACTGCATGCAAAACATGCTATAGACAGAGCTAAGCGATTCCACAACCAACGGATCAGATCAAAGCTCTGCAGTCCTGCCACATCCAGTCATGAATGGTGGTGGACAATTAAACAACTAACGGGAGGAGGAGGCTCCTTGAACATCCCCATCCTCAATGATGGCAGAGTCCAGCACATGTGTGCAAAAGACAAGGCTGAAGCGTTTGCAACCATCTTCAGCCAGAAGTGCCGAGTGGATGATCCATCTCGGCCTCCTCCCGATATCCCCACCATCACAGAAGCCAGTCTTCAGCCAATTCGATTCACTCCAAGTGATATCAAGAAACGGCTGAGTGCACTGGATACAGCAAAGGCTACGGGCCCTGACAACATCCCGGTTGTAGTGCTGAAGTTTTGTGCTCCAGAACTTGCTGCACCTCTAGCCAAGCTGTTCCAGTACAGCTACAACACTGGTATCTACCCGACAATGTGGAAAATTGCCCAGGTATGTCCTGTCCACAAAAAGCAGGACAAATCCAATCTGGCCAATTACCGCCCCATCAGTCTACTCTCAATCATCAAAAAAGTGATGGAAGGTGTCGTCGACGATGCTATCAAGCGGCACTTACTCACCAATAATCTGCTCACCGATGCTCAGTTTGGGTTCCGCCAGGACCACTCGGCTCCAGACCTTATTACAGCCTTGGTCCAAACATGGACAAAAGAGCTGAATTCCAGAGGTGAGGTGAGAGTGACTGCCCTTGACATCAAAGCAGCATTTGACCGAGTGTAGCACCAAAGAGCCCTTGTAAAATTGAAGTCAATGGGAATCGGGGGAAAACTCTCCAATGGCTGGAGTCATACCTAGCACAAAGGAAGATGGTAGTGGTTGTTGGAGGCCAATCATCTCAGCCCCAGGGCATTGCTGCAGGAGTTCCTCAGGGCAGTGTCCTAGGCCCAACCATCTTCAGCTACTTCATCAATGACCTTCCCTCCATCATAAGGTCAGAAATGGTGATGTTCGCTGATGATTGCACAGTGTTCAGTTCCATTCACAACCCCATAGCTAATGAAGCAGTCTGAGCCCGCATGCACCAAGACCTGGACAAGTAACATTCGTGCCAGACAAGTGCCAGGCAATGACCATCTCCAACAATGATGTGGAGATGCCGGTGATGGACTGGGGTTGACAATTGTAAACAATTTTACAACACCAAGTTATAGTCCAACAATTTTATTTTTGGATGGAAGGTGTCACCAATAATCTCCAACAAGAGAGAGTCTAACCACCTCTCCTTGACATTCAACGGTATTACCATCGCCGAATCTCCCACCATCAACATCCTGGGGGGTCACCATTGACCGGAAACTTAACTGGACCAGTCACATAAATATTGTGGCTACGAGAGCAGGTCAGAGGCTGGGTATTCTGTGGCGAGTCACTCACCTCCTGACTCCCCAAAGCCTTTCCACCATCTACAAGGCACAAGTCAGGAGTGTGATGGAATACTCTCCACTTGCCTGGATGAGTGCAGCTCCAACAACACTCAAGAAGCTCGACACCATCCAGGACAAAGCAGCCTGCTTGATTGGCACCTCATCCACCACCCTAAACATTCACTCCCTTCACCACCGGCGCACCGTGGCTGCAGTGTGTACCATCCACAGGATGCACTGCAGCAACTCGCCAAAGTTTCTTCGACAGCACCTCCCAAACCCGCGACTTCTACCACCTAGAAGGACAAGGGCAGCAGGCACATGGGAACAACACCACCTGCACATTCCCCTCCAAGTCACACATCATCCTGACTTGGAAATATATCGCCGTTCCTTCATCGTCGCTGGGTCAAAATCCTGGAACTCCCTTCCTAACAGCACCGTGAGAGAACCTTCACCACACGGACTGCAGTGGTTCAAGAAGGCGGCTCACCACCACCTTCTCAAGGGCAATTAGACTTGGGCAATAAATGCTGGCCTTGCCAGCGATGGCCACATCCCATGAACAAATAAAAAAAAAACGCAGTACCTACCTTTTATACGAGGTGATCTCCGCCCCAGCCAGAAACAGATCAAACTCTCACTGACGAGGGCATCTGAGAGGGCAGACATCTCATCTGAAAGGTGGTGCCTCTGACAATGCAGCACTCCCTCAGTGCTCCTCTGAAGTGCCAGCCTAGATTTTGTGCTCAAGTCTCTGGAGTGGGACTCCAACTCGCAATCTTCTGACTCAGAGGTGAGAGTGCAACCACTGAGCCAAGTTTGATTAATATTTATGCCCCAGGTGGCATTATAAGCACGTGGGTACTTTCAACGAAGGAAACAGTTCAACCAAATAAAGCAAAGTGGCAGAAACAGGAGTATTGTACATTCCACAACTTGCTGCAGTCCAGATTGAACAAGTACTCTACTTTCCACTTCTGGGTCTAGAAACCGCCTCAGGCAACTATAGAAGAAGCATGCCCAGCTTATTATTAAATTGCCGGCGTGACATCGGCCGTCTCAATTTCTCTACTCCCCTCACTCACTCTAACCTACCTCCCTCTGAAGCTGCAGCACTCCGTTCTCTCAGGTCCAACCCTGACATTGTCATTAAACCTACTGACAAGGGCGGCGCTGTTGTTGTTTGGCGAACAGACCTCTACCTTGCGGAGGCTGAACACCAACTCACCGACACCTCGTCCTACCTCCCCTTGGACCATGACCCCACCGCCAAACATCAAGCCATTGTTTCCCAGGCCGTCACTGACCTCATGTCCTCTGGAGATCGTCCCCCACTGCCTCCAATCTCATAGTCCCCCAACCCCGCACAGCCCGCTTCTACCTCCTTCCCAAGATCCACAAACAGGACTGATCTGGGAGACCCATTGTTTCAGCCTGTTCCTGCCCCACTAAACTTATTTCTTCCCCCATCTCGACTCTATTTTTTTCTCCCCTTGTCCAGTCTCTTCCGACCTACATCTGCAACTCTTCTGATGCCCTCTGCCACTTCAACAGTTTCCAGGTTCCTGGCCCTAACCATCTCCTTTTCACCATGAACATCCAGTCCCCCTACACCTACATCCCCCATCGAGGTGGCCTGCGAGCCCACTGCTTCTTCCTTGAACGGAGGCCCTCCTCTGCCTGGCTGAACTTGTTCTTATGTTGAACAACTTCACCTTTGACTCCACTCACTTCCTCCAAATAAAAGGTGTTGCTATGGGAACCCGTATGGGTCCCAGCTATGCCTGCCTTTTTGTGGGATCGACCTGAAACTTTAACTCTGTTTCTCTCTCCACAGATGCTGCCTGACTTGCTGAGTATTTCCAGCATTTTCTGTTTTTATTTCAGATTTCCAGCATCTGCAGTGTTTTGCTTTTGATTTATGGTTAAATTGTCAATTTGAAGACAGTGAGTTGATGTTTTCAGGCTGAGCGTGAGCTTGTAGCATTCCATGTGTGACCTTTGGTTCCGAACATTCTGCAGATTTTGCTACCCCCCACATATCAGCACTATTGTTTGAAGAACTTGCAAGGATTCCTCCTCCTGAGAAAATCTTCACAATGTCTGTTGCAAGCAACTTTAATCCAGTCAAAACTTTTACCCCAATCTTTCTTGGGGAGAACAAGATTTCACAAGAGAGAGAGACAAAGAAAGACGTGCATTTATATAGCACCTTTCACGACCTCAGGATGTCCCAAGGCACTTTACAGCCAATTAAGTACTTTTTTGAAGTCACTGTTGTAATGGAGGAAACGCGGCAGCCAATTTGCGCACAGCAAGGTCCCACAAACAGCAAATAATCTGTTTTAGTGATGTTGGTTGAGGGATAAATATTGACCATGACACCGGGGAGAACTCGCCTGCTCTTCATCGAAATAGCGGCATGGGATCTTTTACATCCACCTGAGAGGTTTAATGTCTTATCCGAAAGACGACACCTCCAACAGTGCAGCACCTCCCTCAGTACTGCACTGGAGTGTTAGCCTAGATTTTGTGCTCAAGTCTCTGGAGTGGAGCTCCAACCCACAACTTTCTGACTCAGAGGCAAGAGTGCTACCCACTGAGCCACAGCTGACACTCAACAAAACAAAAGGTGAAAGTGAGAGCTGCTTCAGAAACAAACTAAGCAGGATATAACAGCTTAGGTATTTCTCACAGGGAACAAGTCCGGCTGTGTTCTGCACACAACCATCTGGTGGTGTGACATGTTACCCATCAGACAACTGCAGTGTCACATTTAGTGCATGGGAATGTCACAGCTTGCCAGTAGCTAGACAGGCATACTAACAATGACAGACAGGAAAAGACACTCTGGTCCATCCAGCATGTCCCATACAAATGTGATACCTTGTGTATACACTCCCCACCCCACCCAATATGATATCCTGGGAGAGGTGAAAAACCAGGTCAATTTGAGGGGGGTGGTGGAAAGGCAGCTTAGCTTGTTGGCATTTATAAAAGATCTTGCCTTGTTTTTGTCTCAGAGCTGCCTGTTCCAGAGGCAGGCAGCTGTCATTCCGTTCCTCCATTAAATGGCCTGGAATCTATTTATAGTAAGAGCCAAATTGCTGTGTCCACTGCTCGTTGTAACTTCATAGGTGTCCATCACCGAGTCTCAATGCCTTGCTGCTCAGGCAGGGACATTTGGTTACAGTGATCTTGATAACCAATAGTGGAGAATCTTTTCCTGATATTTCAAGATAATCGTCACTTATTTCCTATTTCAATTCCCTCTACATGGCATCTCACGTAGATTTTCCATTCGCTTTCAATAGGCTGTTATTTCCAAGGGGAAGAATTGCTCTCTTTGCAACATCATAAATACATTCAAAGGAAGAAGGCGCATAGTGTATTACTACATGATCTTTTGGATGAGACATTAAACCGAGGCCCCGTCTGCCCTCTCAGGTGGACGTAAAAGATCCCACTGCGCTATTTCGAAGAAGAGCAGGGGAGTTCTCTCAGGTGTCCTCGCCAATATTTATCCCTCAAGCAACATCTAGTCCCACATTGTTGTTTGTGGGATCTTGTTGCACACAAATCAGCAGCCGCATTTCTCTACATTACAACACTGACTACACTTCAAAAGTACTTTGTTGGCTGTCGGCTTTGGGACATCCTGAGGTCATGAGTCTGTCATAAGGGACAGAGTGACTGAGCACATGGACAAATATTCAGAGAGAGCCAGCATGGATTTGTAAAGTCATGTGTAACTAACCGAGTCAAATTTTTTGAGGTCATTAACATGGTAGATATGGGCGTGTCGATGGATATTGTCTGTACGGACTTTCGGAAGGCATTTCATAAGGCTCCGCACAAGTGGCTGTTAGTAAAAATGATAGCTCGTAGAATTGGAGGCAACCTATTGACATGGGAAGAGAATTGGTTAGGAGGTAGAAGACAGAGGGTAGGGGTAATGGGTATGTACTCAGATTGGTAGTGGTGTTCCCCAAGGATCTGTACTGGGGCCTCAACCTTTCACTATATTTATAAATGACTTAGATGAAGGAATAAAGAGCCTTATATCCAAGTTTGCTAATGACTCTAAATTAGATGGTACAGTCAGTAGTGTAAATGGGAGCAGAAAGTTGCAAATGGACATTAATAGATTAAGTGAGTGGGCAAAACTGCGACAGATGGAGTTCAATGTGGTTCAATGTGGTGAAGTCATTCACTTTGGACCTAAGAAAGATAGATCAGAGTATTTTCTAAATGGTGAGAAGTTAGGAACTCTGGAGGAGCAGAGAGATTTAAGGGTCCATGTACAGAAATCACTTAAAACTAGTGGACAGGTACAAAAAATAATCAAAAAGGCTAATGGAATGTTGGCTGTTATCTCAAGGGGGTTGGAATACAAAGGGGTGGAAGTGATGCTACAGCTGTACAGAACTCTGGTTAGAGCACATCTGGAGTATTGCGTTCAGGGCACTGCACCTCAGGAAGGATATATTGGCCTTGGAGGGGATGCAATGCAGATTCAATAGAATAATACCGCGGCTAAAAGGTACTTGCATATAGAAGATGAAGGGGTGATCTAATTGAGGTGAATAAGATGATTAAAGGATTTAATAGAAACTATTTCCTCTGGTGGGGGAATCCAGAACAAGGGGGCATAACCTTAAAATTAGGGCCAGGCCGTTCAGGAGTGAAATCAGGAAGAACTTCTTCGCACAAAGGGTAATGGAAATCTGGAACTCTCTCCCCAAAAAGCTGTTGAATTTAGGTCAAATTTTGAAAAATTCGAAACTGAGATCGATAGATTTTTGTTAGGTAAGGGTACTAAGGGATATGGAGCAAAGGCAGGTAGATGGAGTTAACATACGATCGGCCATGAACGGCAGAACAGACTCGAGGGGCTGAATGGCCTATTCCTGTTCCTATGAAAGGTGGAAATAAATGCAAGTTCTTTCTTTCTTTCTACTCGTGAAAGAGCAGCTTTGGTCGGCCTTACCTCCAATTTAGCCGCCTTTCTTTAGAAGGGTCTACACCCAAAATGTTAACTTACCTGTTCCCTCTACAGATGCAGACTGACCTGCAGCATATTCTGGTTTTATTTTCTTCTTGCAAAACGCACAGCTTCTCCTCTGTGAGACATCTTAACAGTCTGGCCAGGATTGGACCCTTGCAACGTGAAGAATCTTGGCTGACGACACAAATCCCATTAATCCATGGCACAGCAGATCAGTTCAATTCTGCCATGACGCCATCCCAAATTGTTACAAATCATAATTTCTCACAATGTAGGCAAGGTATCTCCAAACCTGAACCTCAACGACCTTCAGAAAATAAGCTGTCCTCTTCTAATTCTGCCCACATCTGGATCTTAAAATAATTAACAGATTTAAACAACATCTGACATCTGTGAGCGTCAGCTTCCTTCGCTTGCGCTATAAATCTATCGTCTTCATTTACTGCTACCCTCAATTCACTGGCGCCTGGGCAAGTAATTAATCTTGGTTTCCCTCTAGGTGGGGAACAGAAGAATTCAGCACAAAGTCACATTAGTCTGTTGCTGGCATGTGATTTAACACACATCCAAATCATCAGCACTGGCTGGAACCTCGATACAGAATACATCCTTTACTGACGGGTCGTGCAGATCTTATCATTGGAAGGAAGATTGAGAGATTTGAGTCAGATTTTTAAAATATTGAAGGTAACGAGAAAGGTGGCAAACTGTCTTAAAGGGCAGTGTAGGACCGCAGTTCATGGTTTAAAAAATAAGCTGCGGCCTAAACAAGACTGAAGGAGGACCATGTCCTCAAACAGTATTGCTGATTCGATGAATAAACCATCACCTACTTGAGTTCACTTGAGCGTCTGTTCGAAATATACACTAAGCTGAATTGGGAACTCAGTTGTCTTTAGTGCCGGTTGGCGAATGACCAAATTTGGCCCAAATCCGGGGAGGTGGGGGGGGGGGGGGGGTGGGGGCGGGGGGTGTTGAAATTCCTGCTGTCGATAATTTTACCAAAAAAGTAGGTGGTTTAGTGAAAAAGTCACCGAATGGCCAACGTTTTTGGCAGCAATTTAAGTTCAGCTTCCCAAAATGTCCTCCTTCGCAAGTTAAATTGCAATTTTCTTATATCTTTCTGTAAATTGATGTCTGAATGGGCTGTTGCCTGTCTTGCAGCTTCAGTGACTATGTGCATCTTTTAAAATTTTAACTTGGTAACGACAGTACAGGGTGGAGAAGGGGGAGATTTCTGTCATTCTAGTGAGTGGTGTTTGATCTATAGAAACTTGATAGAGAGGAGAACCTGCAGCCAAGTCAATTGTATATATTTATCCACCTCGGTTAGTGAGTGAGGATGGTGTGCATCCATATCAAGTGAGGAAGACTTTTTAATCTATATGTGTCTATCTGCATTCCTTGGTAGGTTGTTGCTGAAGGGAATAGGAGGGCCTTTTGTAAGGGCCCATCTGTCCAATGCCTAATGAGCTAGTAGGCACGTTAGGTGGCCTCGTGATGGGAATGCATTTACCTGCCCCAGCCCATCTGCTGCTTAAACCTTCCTTCATGCTTTTGTTACCTCTAGACTCGACTATTCCGATGCTCTCCTGGCCGGCCTCCCACCTTCCACCCTCCGTAAAACATCAGCTCATCCAAAACTCTGCCGCCCGTATCCTAACTCACACCAAGTCCCGTTCACCCATCACCCCTGTGCTCGCTGACCTACATTGGCTCCCGGTCCAGTAACGCCTCAAATTTAAAATTCTCATCCTCCTGTTCAAATCCCTCCATGGCCTCATCCCTCCCTCTCTCTGTAACCTCCTACAGCTGCATTCCTCCAAATCTTGCCTCTTGTGCATCCCTGATTTCCTTTGCTCCTCCTCCAATGGCGGCCGTGCCTTCAGCTGCCTAGGCCCTAAGTTCTTGAATTGTCTCCCTAAACCTCTCCATCTCTTTACCTCTTTGTCCTCCCTTAAGACCTAATTCTTTGACCAAACTGATAACACTCCTGTGAAATTCCTTGGGACGTTTTACTACATTAAAGGCGCTATACAAATGCAAGTTGTTGTTTTATTAAAAAAAGGGAGAGATCATTAACTCTAATACACAGTAAGTGCACTAAGAGTAAATCAAGCCCCAGAACAATGATAGACAACAAAGACTGGAATGGAGAGAGAGAGAATTGCTGATTGCTGGTCTGAGATGGGACTTCCTTCAGAACGTTCATTGAGGTGGGAGCTTGCCAAGTGGAGAGCTGTGAGAGTGAATTACACTGAAATTGTATGAATTGTGTTCAGCAGTCAGTATAAGAAATAGTAAGAGTGGATAGCAATCGGGACCCTGAAGTGATATCATGTGATACTAATGTACATATGTTAGAATCACACAGCATCATTTCAGGCCCAAATGTAAGGAAAAGGTTAATTGAACTGTCTTGCAGTCTCTTTATATTGTAGAAATATTAGCTTTTGCCTGTTAAGTAAGTTTCTATTAGAAAGTGCTATCAAGCGGCACTTACTCACCAATAACCTGCTCACCGATGCTCAGTTTGGGTTCCGCCAGGACCACTCGGCTCCAAACCTCATTACAGCCTTGATCCAAACATGGACAAAAGAATTGAATTCCAGAGGTGAGGTGAGAGTGACTGCCCTTCACATCAAGGCAGCATTTGACTCAGTGTGGCAACCAAGGAGCCCTAGTAAAATTGAAGTCAATGGGAATCAGGGAGAAATCTCTCCAGTGGCTGGAATCATCCCTAGCACAAAGGAAGATGGTAATGGTCGTCAGAAGCCAATCATCTCAGCTCCAGGACATTGCTGCAGGAGTTCCTCAGGGCAGTGTCCAAGGCTCAACCATCTTCAGCTGCTTCATCAATGACCTTCCCTCCATCATAAGGTCAAAAATGGGGATGTTCGCTGATGATTGCACAGTGTTCAGTTCCATTCACAACCCCTCAAATAATGAAGCAGTCTGTGCTTGCATGCAGCAAGACCTGGACAACATGCAGGCTTGGGCTGATAAGTGGCAAGTAACATTCGAGCCAGACAAGTGCCAGGCAATGACCATCTCCAACAAGAGAGAATCTAACCATTTCCCCTTGACATTCAACGGCATTACCATCGCCGAATCCCCCACCATCAACGTTCTGGGGGTCACCATTGACCAGAAACTTAACTGCAGCCACATAAATACTGTGGCTACAAGAGCATGTCAGAGGCTGGGTATTCTGCGGCGAGTGACTCACCTCCTGACACCCCAAATCCTTTCCACCATCTACAAGGCACAAGTCAGGAATACTCTCCACTTGCCTGGATGAGTGCAGCTTCAACAACACTTAAGAAGCTCGACACCATCCAGGACAAAGCAGCCCGCTTGACTGATACCCTATCTACCACCCTCAACATTCACTCCCTTTACCACCGGCGCACAGTGGCTGCAGTGTGTACCATCCACAGGATGCACTGCAGCAACTCGCCAAGGCTTCTTCGACAGCATCTCCCAAACCTGTGACCTCTACCACCTAGAAGGACAAGAGCAGCAGGCACATGGGAACAACACCACCTGCGTGTTCCCCTCCAAGTCACACACCATCCCGACTTGGAAATATATCGCCGTTCCTTCATCGTCGCTGGGTCAAAATCCTGGAACTCCCTTCCTAACAGCACTGTGGGAGAACCTTCACCACACGGACTGCAGCGGTTCAAGAAGGCGGCTCACCACCACCTTCTCGAGGGCAATTAGGGATGGGCGACAAATGCTGACCTTGCCAGCGACGCCCACATCCCATGAACAAATAAAAAAAAACGGAAGTGTAATCATGAGACAGGCTTGCTTTATTTTGGCAATATAAAATGCAGAGAAAAGGAATAGTCAGTAAAATGTAATTAGAAGACATTCCCGTCACAGAGCTGTAGCTGATAACAAGTTATTGAAGATACAGAAAAGGCAGAAAAGCTCCCTTCATTCGGGAGGCCTTGAAGAAGCAACTGCCCTAGAACGACCAATGGATCTGGAAAGCTATGGAGTGTGTGTCAAGTTAGGGAGTATGATCTGTGTGCTGCAAGGACGCGTCAGTCAAATCAGTGTTGAATGACGTAAAAACAGAGAAAATGCTAGAAATACTCAGCAGGTCAGGCAGCATCCGTGGAGAGAGAAACAGAGTTAATGAAAGGTCATCGACCTGAAACGTTAACTCTGTTTCTCTCTCCACAGATGCTGCCTGACTTTCTGAGTATTTCCAGCATTTTCTGTTTTTATTTCAGATTTCCAGCATCCGCACTATTTTGCTTTTGTTTCAGTGTTGAATGAGGTAATGCTATGGAACCTTTGAGTTGCCGCATAGCAGGGTGGGGAATAAAGGTTTAAAAAGTGGGTGTTAGAACAAATACTAGGGAATTCAAAGGTCCAGTTCAGAACTGTAACTGGTTTTGCATTTCCCGGCTAAAACTCACAAGGTTTCGTCATAAGTGTTGATGTTAAATGTAAGTTTATTATCAATAGTTATTACTGTATGCTTAATAAATCTGTGAACATCAACAATAAATGTGGTGAATCCTATTATTTTGAGGAGTAACTTATAAGTGAGAACACCCATCCTCGAACATAGGTTTATTTCTGGGAATTGGAAGGCTCATATCTGTTATTCTGCATAAGCTCACAAGCAGATTTCCAGGAGGCAGGAAAATCTCCTGATAATTGGAAGTTTTCAATTGGAAGAGAATGTGCAAATTAAATTGATTGCTGAACCAAAGGGATATAGGCACAGTTCCATCTGCTAAGGCCTTAACTCAATGCAACTACAAGGGAATAGGATGTTCCTGTCTGTAAAAGGTCAGATGCATCTGTGTGCCTCATTTAGGTTAGCAATTTTATGATTGTTAATCAAGTAACATACCTTATTAAAAAAATTTCTTGAACAAGGCTTGATGAGATGTCTTCAGCAAACTTTTTCTTATTTGTTTACAATGCGTGATGCAATATAATGTGAATCAAGCATGTGATGTCATCACAATGACAATGGTAAACTTCTTTTCCTGCCTCAAACAAAAAAATATTGGCAAATATTTTTTCATGAAGGGAAGGACCCCTTTAAAATACCATTAAGCCAACTGCTGTAAGACTCTGATAAGCTGCTAATGGGACAATGGCTAATAGTGTTAGATGAAATGGGGTGGGTGGAGGCTCTTGTGGAGCAGAAGCACCGGCATGGACCAGTTGGGCCGAGTGGCCTGTTTCTGTGTTGTAAATTCTATGTAATTCATTCAGCCAGACAATCAGGAGAGGAAAATTAGGATTCTCTTATTGATCAGCTTTTCATCTCCAAATTAATCTGGATCTCTATAGTTGGAGGTCATGAGGTTTCACGTTGTGGCCCATCCCAGTATTGAGTGAGACAGCGCAGGGAAGGTACATTTCAGCATTTGCAATATCATGCCCAGTAATGCTCCAATAATTTAAATGGAAGGAAAAAAAGTCCAGATACAGACAGCCCCTTGGGGTAAAGTAACCTGAGCAGTCAATTCTTAGAAAAAGCACACTACAAAACTTGCAAATTAAAAAAAATAAACTCCAAAGGTCACTGCATTGTGATGTAGTACAATAATATGGCCAAATCAGATGGTCCCGGCATCTTCAGCAGCTCAATGGAGGACCTTGTTAAGTCCGTGATGTCCTCTCAGCATCAGAACTACAGTGTTCTTTCAACAGTGATCATCCTGATCTGCAACCTCTTCAACCGAGCAGCTAAGAGATGATGACATATAGTTTCCACAGTTGCTGGAAAGGGGTCAGCGAGTGCTGCAGAGAATGCAACACTCGCTGACCTGGAACAGGGTGCAGTCTCACAAGACTTACCATGATCAGCGCCAATTAAATATTCATGTGACCTCCTGCCCAACAGGGGGAGGGAGGGGGAAATTGTGCACAATCAGCTTTTGAAGATAAGATGCCGTGTTTGGGAGTCAAAATTTGTTTCAGCCTTTCTCAAGGGCTGTAAATGTTCTCGATCTATTTTAAAGCATTTCCCCAATGGTTGTCTAGGAGGCAAGGTGGCTGGCAAAACTTAAGGGAAGACAAAATAAACGTGAAGGCAGGGGATGGAGTCTATTGCGAAGGACAGTGTCTGAACACCACCTAGGGTTGCCAACCCTCCAGGATTGGCCTGGAGTCTCCAGGACTTGAAGATTTATCTCCAGGACATTGCTGCGAGCAATACCCAGGAGAAAAATCATTGGGGCATTAAAAAAACATTGTTTTTTGTTTCATTTTCTTTGAACACTTTCGCTTATTAGTTGCAAAAATATTGGAGATGGGGGAAAAAAGGCTGGTTGACCTACAGTCAAGAACCAGCCAATTGGGTAATGAAGAGTCTGTTCGTTTCCCAGTTGGTATGAGAAGGCGGTGCACTGCGAGGATGGATGTGTTGGGAGACCAATGGCGGGAGTGTGGGGGCTGGGCGGAGGCAGGAATTGGCACCCCTAACCCTAACCCTGTTGGTTGGATGACGCATCAGAGGTGCTGCTGCACAAGGTGGATGAAAGTAAGGTTTATCTGTTTGACATGCTGGGGGGGCACCCTCACCAGAGAAGCTCAATGTAGCATCCTGGGAAGCGGTGGTGGCACAAAAGGTGAGATTGGAGATGACCTTGAATATCACTGGAAGTGCATACTTATGGTGCAGGCATCCCAGTGCCATATAGCACTAGGGTTGCCAACTCCGGTTGGATGTATTCCTGGAGGTTTCATCTCATGACCTCCTGACTCCAACCGACCTGCCCCCACACTCCCGCCATTGGTCGCCCGACATGTCCATCCTCGCCGTGCCCCACCTTCCAACTCCAATCGGGAAGTGAACAGATTCTTCATTATCCGATTGGTTGATTCTTGACTGTCAGTCCCCATGTCCAATATTTTTATATCTAGTAAACAAAAGCATTCAAAGAAAATTTATAAAAAACACAATTTCTTATTGCCCCTGTGATTTTTCACAGCAGTTTCCTGGAGATTAGTCTTTAATTCCTGGAGACTCCAGGGCAATCCTGGAGCGTTGGGAACTTTAGATAGGTTAGATCAGCAATTGCCTCAGTGCTGACCTGGGGTCTGTGAAGCCATTTCTCCAAAAATGGTACCTCTGACAGTATAACACTCCTTCACTGAAGAGTCAGCTCAAGTCTCTGGATTCGGACTTGAACCCATGACCTTCTGACTCAGAGACAAGGGTGCTACCCACTGAGCCAAGGCTGACAAAAAATTAACGACAAGAGCAGTGCTAAAAGTGTACCGTAAAAGTGAAAAATAAAGAATAGTAGGCCAAAAAGCCTCAAACCCTTTAAGAGCTCAAATGCATACGCAGCCTCCTTTAACTGACGCTGTCTTTCCAAAGTTACAACAGAGGGTCCCTGTTAATAATTAAGAGTTACCATTACGGAATCGTTTGAAAACCACTGCATTAAGGATGATAAATAATGCTAAGAGGAGCTCCCAGTGGAAAGAAAGAAAGTTGTCTTAATCTTTTTCCCTCTTTTCTCTCTGCCTGTCTTGAAGGCACAAAAGTCTTTCTGCAAAAAAAATGCCATAGATTTTATGTCGCACAATGGTCCTTCGACACGTGTGAGTTTGGACTGTAAACATTGACAGGCTACTCGACCACAGCAACCATCACGGAAGGATGCTATTCCATCTTCACCCAGCACCCAATTTTCAGCAGCTGTTATTGGACAGCAGTCAGAACCTCTGGCTGATTTTTAAATTCCATAGCCCAGGAATTTTATGGTCAATTGTATCAATCTCAGCTGAGATCATCGAACCAGCGACCTTCTGTTCTGCATGACTTAATACTGGCACAGGCACGATGGGCCGAATGGCCTCCTTTTGCACTGTATCATTCTATGATTCTAACAGCATTAGGTCACCGAGGGAGTACAGAGAGACAGAGGGAAGTGTTGAATATCATTCATTGCATTAAGTCATCGACAGAGTACAGAGAGAGAGCGGGAAGGGAGTGTTTAATATCAATAACAGCATTGGGCCATCAAGAGAGTGGAGAGAGAGGGGAGGGAGTGTTTAATATCAATCATAGCATTGGGCCATCGAGAGAGTGGAGAGAGAGAGGGGAGGGAGTGTTTAATATCAATCATCGCATTAGACCATCGACCATTTACCTGAGGAAGGAGGAAGCCTCCGAAAGCTTGTAGATTTCAAATAAAAATTGTTGGACTATAACTTGGTGTTGTAAAATTGTTTACAATTTAATATTATTAACAGCATTGGGCCATTGAGAGAGTGGAGAGAGAGGGGGAGGGAGTGTTTAATATCAATCATAGCATTAGACCATTGAGAGAGTGGAGAGAGAGAGGGGAGGGAGTGTTTAATATCAATAACAGCATTGGGCCATCGAGAGAGTGGAGAGAGAGAGGGGAGGGAATGTTTAATATCAATTATAGCATTGGGCCATCGAGAGAGTGGAGAGAGAGAGGGGAGGGAGTGTTTAATATCAATTATAGCATTGGGCCATCGAGAGCGTGGAGAGAGAGAGGGGAGGGAGTGTTTAATATCAATCATAGCATTAGACCATCGAGAGAGTGGAGAGAGAGAGAGGGGAGGGAGTGTTTAATATCAATCATAGCATTAGACCATCGAGAGAGTGGAGAGAGAGAGGGGAGGGAGTGTTTAATATCAATCATAGCATTAGACCATCGAGAGAGTGGAGAGAGAGAGGGGAGGGAGTGTTTAATATCAATAACAGCATTGGGCCATCGAGAGAGTGGAGAGAGAGAGGGAAGGGAATGTTTAATACCAATTAAGAGCCTGATGCTGAGGTGCCACAGCCCAAAGGTTGAGGAGGATGTCGGTCAATCAGACATTAGGACAATCAATATATGCTTTTCCCCCAGGAGTATGTTTTGCAGCTGCAATTTGGAGCCGAGCGATATGAAGCCTGGAGAAGCCCCTTTGGTGCACTATCTATTCTGGAATCTTAAACATCACTCTAAAAATATTACCCAGCTGGATTTATTTCATCTAGAAACAAGAACCTTGAAAAACTTGAAAAAGTCTCCATGTTTTCCTCTCAACCATACTAATGTGATAGCATATTATGGGATGGGACCAGACAGCGAACTGTTCTTTGTCCCGTGCACACCAACAGCATCAGTAGCTCATTGTTTGTGTTTTCGGTGTCGGCCATGGCTCAGTGGGTAGCACTCTCACCTCTGAGTCAGAAGGTTCAATTCCCACTCCAGAGACTTGAGCACAAAATCCATGCTGACACTCCCAGTGCAGTACTGAAGGAGTGCCGCACTGTCGGAGGTGCCGTCTTTCGGATGAAACGCTAAAACCGAGGCTCCGTCTGCCCTCTCAGGTGGATGTAAAAGATCCCAGATGAGCAGGAGAGATCTCCCCTAGTGTCCTGGCCAATATTTATCCCTCAATCTCCATCACCAAAAAATAAATGATCTGGTCATTATCACATTGCTGTTTGTGGGATCTTGCTTTGCGAAAATTGGATGCCACATTTGCCTACATTACAGCAATGACTACATTTCAATAAGTACAGAGGGACCTTGGAGTGCATGTCCACAGATCCCTGGAAGTAGCTGGACAGGTAGATAAGGTGGTTAAAAAGGCATACGGGATACTTTCCTTTATTAGCTGAGGCATAGAATATAAGAGCAGGGAGGTTATGCTGCAACAGTATAAAACATTGGTTAGACCACAGCTTGAGTACTGCGTACAGTTCTGGTCACCACATTACAGGAAAGATATGATTGCCCTAGAGAGGGTACAGAGGAGATTTACGAGGATGTTACCAGGGCTGGAGAATAGAAACATAGAAAATAGGAGCAAGAGTAGGTCTTTCGTCCCTTCGGGCCTGTTCCGCCATTCAAAATGATCATGGCTGATCATCTAACTCAGTACCCTGTTCCCGCTTTTTCCCCATATCCCTTGATCCCTTTAGCATTAAGAAATATATCTATCTCCTTCTTGAATACATCTAATGACTTGGCCTTCACTGCCTTCTGTGGTAGAGAATTCCACAGGTTCACCACGCTCTGAGTGAAGAAATTTCTCCACATCTCGGTTCTAAATGGCATACCCCGTATCCTGAGACTGTGACTCCTGGTTCTGGACTCCCCAGCCATCGGGAACATCCTCCCTGCATCTACTCTGTCTAGTCCTGTTAGAATTTTATGTGTTTCGATGAGGTGACCTCTCATTCTTCTAGGCTCCAGTGAATATAGGCCTAGTCGACCCAATCTCTCCTCATGTGTCAGTCCTGCCATTCCAGGAACCAGTCTGGTAAACCTTCGTTGCACTCCCTCCATGGCAAGGACATCCTTCCTCAGATAAGGAGACCAAAACTGCACACAATACTCCAGATGTGGTCTCACCAAGGCCCTGCATAACTGCAGTAAGATGTCCCTGCTCCTGTACTCAAATCCTCTTGCAATGAAGGCCAACATACCATTCGCCTTCCTAACTGCTTGCTGCATCTGAATGCTCGCTTTCAGCGACAGGTGTACAAGGACACCCAGGTCTCGTTGCACCTCCCCTTTTCCCAATCTATCACCATTCAGATAATAATCTGCTTTTCTGTTTTTACAACCAAAGTGGATAACCTCACATTTATCCATGTTATACTGTATCTGCCATATTCTTGCCCACTCACCCAACTTGTCTAAATCACATTGGAGCCTCTTTACATCCTTCTCACAGCTCGCATTCCACCCCAGCTTTGTGTCGTCTGCAAACTTGGAAATTTTACATTTAGTTCCCTCATCCAAATTATTGATATATACTGTGAATAGCTGGGGCCCAAGCACTGATCCCTGCGGTACCCCCCTAGTCACTGCCTGCCACCCGGAAAAAGACCCGTTTATTCCTACTCTCTGTTTCCTGTCTGTCAACCAATTCTCAATCCATGCCAGTATATTCCTCCCAATCCCATGTGCTTTAATTTTGCACACTAACCTCTTGTGTGGGACTTTATCAAAAGCCTTCTGAAAATCCAAATACACCACATCCACTGGTTCTCCCCTATCTACTCTACTAGTTACATCCTCAAAAAACTCCAGTAGATTTGTTAAGCATGATTTCCCTTTGTCCAATCCCGTTAATGCCCTCCAAGTGTTCTGTTATCACATCTTTTATAATAGACTCTACCATTTTCCCCACTATTGATGTTAGGCTAACTGGTCTGTAATTCCCTGTTTTTTCTCCACCCCCTTTTTTAAATAGTGGGGTTACATTTGCCACCCTCCAATCTGTAGGAACTGTTCCGAGTCTGTAGAATTTTGGAAGATGATCACCAATGCATCCACTATTTCCAGAACCACTTCCTTTAGTACTCTGGGATGTAGATTATCAGGCCTTGGGGATTTGTCAGCCTTTAGCCCCATTAATTTCCCTAGCACTATTTTTTTACTAATACTGGTTTCCTTCAGTTCCTCCCTCTCATTAGACCGTTGGTTCCCTAACATTTCTGGCAACTTATTTGTGTCCTCCTTTGTGAAGACAGAACCAAAGTATGTGTTTTTAATTGTTCTGCCATTTCTTTTTAGCTATGGGGAAAGATTGGATAGGCTGGGGTTGTTTTCTTTGGAACAAAGGAGGCTGAGGGGAGATTTAATTGAGGTATATAAAATTATGACAGGACTAGATAAGGAGGACCTATTTCCCTTAGCAGAGGGGTCAGTGGCAAGGAGGCATAGATTTAAAGTAATTGGTAGAAGGATTAAAGGGGAGCTGAGGAGAAATTTTCTCACCCAGAGGGTGGTGGGGGTCTGGAACTCACTGCCTGAAAGGATGGTAGAGGCAGAAACCCTCAACTCATTTAAAAAGTACTTGGATGAGCACCTGAAGTGCCATAACCTACAGGGCTACAGACCAAGTGCTGGAAAGTGGGATTAAGCTGGATTGCTCTTTTTTGGCCAGCATGGACACGATGGGCCGAATGGCCTCCTTCTGTGCTGTAACTTTCTATGATTCTGTGAAAGCGTTTGGGATGTCCCGAGGCCATGAAAGGCCCTGTATAATTGCAAGTTCTTTCTTTTTCCTTAAAACAAAGAAGTACTGCACGCATTAAAGTAGGTTTTGTAACCGTCACGGAGGAAACAATTAGCAAGCAATTAGGAAGGCAAATAGTATGTTGGCCTTTATTGGAAGGGGGTTGGAGTACAAGAGTAAAGAAGTCTTGCTATAATTGTACTGGGCTTTGGTGAGACCTCACCTGGAGTACTGCATACAGTTTCAGTCTCCCTATCTTCAGGATAGGGACAGCGCAATGAAGGTTCACCAGATTGATTCCTGGGATGAGAGGGTTGTCTGTGATGAAAGATTGAGTAGAATGGGCCTACGTTGTCTGGAGTTTAGAAAAATGAGAGGTGATCTCATTGAAATGTATAAAATTCTTAGAGGGCTTGACAGGGTAGATGCGGAGAGGCTGTTTCCCCTGGCTAGAGAGTTTAGAACTAGGGGGCATAGTTTCAGGATAACGGTTGGGCGATTTAGGACTGAGATGAGGAAGAAATTCTTCACTCAGAGGTTGATGAATCATTGGGCTGTGGATGCTCAGTCATTGAGTATATTCAAGACTCAGATCGCCAGATTTTTGGACTTTAAGGGAGTCAAGGGATATGGGGATCGGGCGGGAAAGTGGAGTTGAGGTCGAAGATCAGCCATGGTCTTATTGAATGGCGGAGCAGGCTCGAGGGGCAGTATGGCCTACTCCTGCTCCTATTTCTTATGTTCTTATGAAACGATTGCACCTAGCAGGCTGCTGCAGTGTGACCTGTTCCCTGGAGTGGGAAATGGCAGCTTCTGCAAGGCAGGCTGTTTGCAGGAATTAAACCTCACCTCACAACTCCCCGCAGAGATGGCAAAGGCTCCTTAAACCTCATCATTCCTGCACTGCGTACAATTTAGGTTTGAGCACAGAGGCTGAGTTTGGAGCTTTGTGCTCCCGCTGAGGTCAGGGAGGGGGTTCAAAATATTTCTGAGTCAACCCTTGCACTAATAGATGAGAGCTGCCTTGTGTCAATGAATTCAGAGCCATTTTTTCTTTTCTCTCCAGAAAGTACTGAGGAGGAGTCGTTGTAACGATAACAGGTTTCACATTGAAGGCCAAACCTTCTGAGAAAAGCGTAATAAAAGTCAACTTTAATCCTCAGCTATTCCCATGTGAATAAATGAGGTTGAGAAAATCTGGAGGTTCACTGTGATGCCAGCATTGTTTTATCAAACAAACGAGAGATTAAACTACAAAAGGAAACCGGTTCCATCTTCAGATCCAAGCATTATTTCATTTACAACCCCCAACATATTTACCATTTTCATAAAAGGGAAACAAAACCCACAGCCACGTCAGGTACAAAGCTTTTCTTTACAAATGAACAGTGCTAAAGAAAGACTGGAGACTTAATCCGCCAGGTGCGATGATAGCTTAACACTCAGTTTGCGGCGCTCTCACCTCTGAGTCAGAAAGTCGTGGGATCAAGTCCCACTCCAAGACACCTAAGCACAAAATCCAGGCTGACATTCCAGTGCAGTACTGAGGGAGTGCTGCACTGCCGGAGCTGCCGTCTTTCGGATGAGACCTTAAACCAAGATCCTGTCTGCCCTCTCGGGGAGAAGTAAAAGAACCCATGTCGTTATTCAAAGAGGAAGCAGGGGAGTTCTCCCCTGTGCCCTGGCCAATATTTAACTCTCAACCAACATTACTAAAACAGCTTATCTGATCATTATCACATTGCTGTTTGTGGGATCTTGCTGTGTGCAAATTGGCTGCTGTGTTACTTACATTACAACAGTGACTACACTTCAAAAGTACTTCATTGGCTAAAAATTGTTGTAATGTAGGAAACATGGCAGCCAATTTGTGCACTAGCAAGGTCCCACAAACAGCAATGTGATAACAACCAGATAATCTATTTCTCAGTAATTTTGGTTGAGGGATAAATATTGGCCAAGACACCAGGGAGACTTCCCTAGCTCTTCTTTGAAATAGTGCTGTGGGTTCTTTCACATCCACCTGTGAGGGCAGACGGGGCCTCATCTGAAAGACAGCACCATCCACCAGTGCAGCACTCCCTCACTAGAGCATCAGCCTAAATTTTAGGTTTAAGTCTCTGGAGGGGGACTTGAACCCACAACCTTCATAACATCAAAGCAACCTGCTGAGCCACAGGTCAGTAACTAGGAGCAGGTTATCATATGCAGGGCAGTTAAACACTGGAGAGCTGAATGGAGCACGCAAGGAGAGATTTGATAGCCATGTGTAATCTATCACAAGGGTAATGGTACATCGTGCAAGAGCATGTGAAGGTCAATGGACAGCAATGAATGAAGTGATTTGATGTCAGATTATTGTAAAGAGAGGCAATTATTCTAAACAGGAATGTCATTGAGATAAATTATATCTGAGTTGTACAGTGCAATAAACAGGAATTTTGCATACATCATTTCTAATTGCCCTTGCTGTTTAAAACCAAATGCTCCAAAGTTGCATGGAGGTTATAAATGATTTAATTATTCTTTATAATCTGGTTTTTGCAATTCCATTCATAAACTGTATCAGCCCACCTTTGACTAGAAACCAACTATATTTAAGAAGATTGACAAAAGAACCAAGGGCGACATGAGAAAAAAAAAATTTACGCAGCGAGTGGTTATGATCTGGAACACACTGCCTGAGGGAGTGGTGGAGGCAGATTCAATCGTGGCTTTCAAAAGGGAATTGGATAAGCACTTGAAGGGAAAAAATTTGCAGGGCTACGGGGAAAGGGCGGGGGAGTGGGACTAACTGGATTGCTTTTTGCAGAGAGCTGGTACGGGCTCGATGAGCCGAATGGCCTCCTTCTGTGCTGGAAACATTCTATGATTCTATGATATCCCACGGACACTTTTTTCTGCCCTGAATTACATTCCTTTTGTATCTGCACATCCACTAGACTGAGACGGAATACAAGAAGTCACTGCACGAGAAAAGGCCATTTGGCCCATCAAAGCAGCTTCTACAATAGACCATGTACAAATTATCCTGCCATGGGTTTCACCTCTTCCTACGGGAAAGTTCTGCACAATTATTTCTCTAATCCTTAAATGGAAACAGGAGAAACTCCAGACAAACTATCCATCTGCGTATCTCCATTATTCACACTCTGGTCAGCTGAGCTCCACATGCAGCCGTCAGCCCTCCAATAAACCCACGTCAGGAGTGATGGAGGACTGGGGAGAATGGGCATTGTAGGCCACGGGTCTTCAACTAGTTTACCAGTGGCCCAAACAACAACAACTTGCATTTATATAGCGCCATTAATGTTGTAAAAACGTCCCAAGGTGCTTCACAGGAGCATTATCAAACAAAATTTGACACCAAGCCACATAAGGAGATATTAGGACAGGTGACCAAAAGCTTGGTCAAAGAGGTAGGTTTTAAGGAGCGACTCAAGGGAGGAGAGAGAGCCAAAGAGACCGAGATGTTTAGGGAGGGAATTCATGAACTTAGGGCCTAGACAGCTGAAGAGACGGCCACCAATGGTGGGTTGATGGAAATTGGGGATGCATTAGAGGCCAGATTTGGAGGAACGCAGAGTTAACGGAGGGTTGTAGGGCTGGAGGAGATTACAGCAACACGAAAGTGGCATTCTTTTCTTTTTCGCGACTTAATCAGCTAAAAGTGCGGAATCCGTCATTTCAAGCATCACCAATACTCACTGTAAAGAATGGTTCCTGTGGAAGAGGTTGTTTTTATTGTCAGGTACAGTGTCACTCCTGTGTCTGTGTCTAATCCTGTTCCAATATTAAGGCCTGAATCTCTTCTCAATATCGCCGTAAGTGAAGGGAGCTCTATATAAGCACTTCCATTGAACGATGGGAAAAACAGTGTGATATCTGAAATGGAAGGAGTGGCAGATTACACTTTGGCTCAAAAGTTGAACGAAAAATACAGCACCACAAAACTTGAAACAAAAGTATACAAACATTCTAGTCCAAACAGCAGAAAATAACATCTTGGGCCCACAATCTTAGTCACAAAATGAATCCTTTGGGGATTACAGTAACCCCTCAGTTCCCGACGCGATAAATCAGAAGAGTTCATTTCTTTTAGGTAAATTAGCTCTTGGCTCCAAATTAAATTTAGATTGCAAATTCCACCTCCTCATAAATCAGTCATCTTGTTGCCAGGCAAAGAAACTTGAAATCTGTGACGTAAGACTCACTTTTCTTTAACAGCAACTATTGGTTAGTAGCTGAGAAGCAATAAAGATACGCTTTCAATTCCCAAACACCCTTTTTAACACTACACGAATGTCTACCTACCTCACTTTGCTTGTGCTCTAGTGTCAGCTGTCGTTCATTTGGTAGCACTCATCTCTGTGTCAGAAGGTTGTGGGTTCAAGCCCCATTCCAGAGACTTGAGCACATAATCCAGGCTGACACTCCACTGCAGTACTGAGGGAGTGCTGCACTGTTGGAGATGCTGCTTTTCAGGTAAGACGTTGGGCAGATGGGGCCTCAGCCTACGGATGTAGAAGATCCCATGGCACTATTTTGAAGAAGAGCAAGGGAGTTCTCCCCAGTGTCCTGACCGTTATTTATCTCATAACCCACATCACCAATACATGTGATCCGGTCATTATTTCATTGCTGTTTGTGGGATCTTGCTGTGTGCAAATTGGCTGCTGCGTTTCCTACATTACAACAGTGACCACACTTCAAAATTACTTCATTGGCAGTAAAATGTTTTGGGATGTCCTGAGGTCGTGAAAGGCCCTCTATAAAGTCTTTCTTTCAATCTTCGTAGGGCTGCTACTGTTTTAAAATGGAAGTCTTATCTTCACTGAGATGAGGGATGTCACTGCTCAGCCAAAAAAACATTTCTCCACTTTCATGCTAAAAGCTAGAGATTACGGTTAGCAATTTTAGTGAACAAATACTGAAAGCCTTCATGTGACATTCCTGTGCCCGTTGTTTCAATAAGTGTTAAACCATTCATTTTTAATTGGGTAAATGTCTCCTCAAAACACAGTGCAGAAAGCAATGTCATATGAACACATAATCTAGGCTGATACTCCAGTGCAGTGCAGCACTGAGGGAGTCTTTTGGATGAGATGTTAAACCATTAATATCATCAGTGTTAATTTCTAGAATTTTGTATCAATATCAAAAAAAAAGAACTTGCATTTATAGAGCATCTTTCACGGCCTCAGGATGTCCCAAAGCGCTTTACAGTCAATGAAGTGTATTTTGAAGTGTAGTCGCTGTTATAATGTAGGAAATGCGGCAGCCAATTTGTGCACAGCAAGATCCCAAAAACTGGAATGTGATAATGACCAGATAATCTGTTTTTCAGTGATCATAGATGTTGGTTGAGGGATAAATATTGACCAGGACAATGTAGAGAATTCTACTGCTCTTCTTCGAAATGATGCCATGGGATCTTTTACGTCCACCTGAGAGGGCAGATGGGGCCTGGGTTTAACGTCTCCTCCAAAAGACGACACCTCTGACAGTGCAGCACTCTCTCAGTACTGCACTGGGAGTGTCAGGCTGGATTATGTGCTCAAGACTCTGGAGTGGGACTTGAACCTGTAACCTTCTGACACAGAGGTGAGAGGGGTACCCACTAAGCAAACACATTCACAAAGACATTCTCACACCTATCCTGGCTGTGTATTTTCCTGTGATTGACCTTCTTGCGAACAAAATGAAAATGTTCTGCTCGCCAGCAAGCTGCATGGTTCACCGGCCCAGTTTTTCCCGCAATGGCGAGATTGGCGAATGATACGGGGAATCTTGCCGTCTCTCGCTCCGATCTGGCTGCTCCACCCTTGCCCCTAATTGAAAGAGGCGCAGAAACCTCTAAAATAACGGTGTAAACGCCGTTGATGCTGCTTTTCCGGGCTCTCCCTGGCTATTCTGCCAAAGTTAAGGCAAATGAGGCAGGAGTCCCCTTAGAAACTCACCCCCATAGAGTACAAGTGTAAAGAGGTCATGACACACTTGTACAGAACATTGGTTAGGCCACAGTTTAGAGTACTGTGCGTAGTTTTAGATGCCTCACTATAGAAAGGACATTAAAGCCATTGTAGATTAGATTCACCGGCCCAGAATTTCCCTTTACGGTGAGATTGGTGATTGACGCGGGTAATCTCGTCATACAACGTGTCCATCTCACCGTTGGTCCTAATTTTGCCGGTTTTCTAATTAGAACACGTCACAGCGAGCATAGTGGCCAATCAGGCACTCGGAGCCTCTCTAAGAGCTGAAGTGACGACACATTCACCATCCAGAGGGTCTCAGACAACAGAAGTGTAACTTCTTAAATCAACTTTAATCCACAATTACTTGAAGCTGTCATGTCCCTTTTGCTAGTTTCCAGATTTGTGCCCGTTTCACTGCTGTGTGCGATCTATGAATTCAGGCCACTCCAAGTCGCTACATTATAAATCACTGATCATTTAGAAATAAAATAATTATTGACTTTTATTTTCATGGATTACGAGGGCATAAGCTGAGCTAAGCAAGCTAACCGTGAGTTTTTAAACTTAATGATAAATTCTGGGTTTGCGCGAGACTGAAGATCACAAATCATTGCAGACAGTAAAAATGTACATACTAACACGATGACTCTCCTCTCAGTAGATGGGCCTTGAATTCAATTTACTCATAACTGATTGAAACAATAGTGATCAAGAAGCAAATTTATTACAAAACATGTGTTTGTTGAGTTAGTGGCTTTAGTGAGGGTGAGTACAGAAAAGGGGTCATTTAAATTCTGAAAACAATCTCATAAATTGAATGGGCTTGGGACATATGGCGTTGCAATATTAAAATTGACAATCCCAGATGAGGGAAGTGGATACTCAAAGATCCTAGTCATTTAATCCTTGCAACAGTAATACATTTTTAACAATCGAGAGTTTAAATCCAATTTTGGAGCAATAAATCACGCTGCTGCCAGGCTACTTAGACCATTATTTTAAGTCTCAGTGACAGCGATGTGAAAACTGGCTTAAATTCAGGAAAATCGCGACTGCCATTGATTTTAATGGGGGGAGGAGCTACGATAATTACCCTCTAACCGTTCTCCGCGAAGGCAACGATGGAACGCCGCGAAAGTCCCAGGAAAATATGGAGTGGTGTAATTAACGGCGTTAGTCACTCACTCCATAATTTCCTCTTTCCTTTGCGCTGTGCAAGGGTCCCTATGATGTAGATAATGGCGCAAGTCCCCAGGAAATTCTGAGCCAATGTTTTAGCAGCAGCCACATTTACTGGCCTGTTTAACTGTGGACAGTTTTACACAGTGGACTCACACATAGAATTACTCAAATGGTCGAATAAATGGAAAAGCAAAGTGTTTTCTTTAAATTCAACTGTGTTAGGCCAATTATCGTATCACTGATGCTTGAGAAAGCTATTTCTTCCATTGTGAACAACTTCAGGTAAGGGTTGAGATCCACAGTAAAGTGTACCACCGAGTTTGGAAAGAGGATGAAAGAAGGGGTCTATTTTGAAATGAGATGGAGCTCTGCTTTCGTTACGGTAGCAATAAAGAAAGAGCTTGCATTTATACAATAAGGTGGCAAGGCACGAGAAAAAGATTGTGGCTGTGTGAGAAAGATTGAATGCTAGAGGAGAGAAGAGTCACCTATCAGATGACTGCCATATACTAAACTTTGATAGAGATGCTGGGATAAAAAACACTTCAAATATAGGGATCCATATTCAGATCCTTGGCATTATAGAGATGTTGAGGGAAAAATAAATATCTGGCACAAAGAGGAAACTGAACTTCGATTGGATGAAATATGTAAGGTCTGTTTGACAGCACAGCAAATAGCGAGGGCAAGATGTCAGTATAGTAAGAAGGATAGCAGGCGGATCCGTCAAAGGTAACATGCGCTTGCCTGTTGGTTAGACTTCCATGAGACAAGAAGCAACTGTGGCTTCAAAGATCTGAAAGAAACGAGACTTGCACCTTCCCACTGATTTGACATGGAGGAGTTCAAGATGCAGTGATTGTACAAGATGTACTGTCAGATGTATTGCGCAGCCCCGATTTTAATCACTCCACCATTGGCGGCCGTGCCGTCAGCTGCCTAGACCCTAAGCTCTGGAATTCCCTCCCTAAACCTCTCCACCTCTCTCTCCTCCTTTGAGGTGCTTCTTAAAACCTACCTCTTTGACCAAGCTTTTGATCACCTATCCTAATATCTCCTTATGTGGCTCGGTGTCAAATTTTGTTTGATAATAGCTCCTGTGAAGCCCCTTGGGGCGTTTTACAACATTGAAGGCGCTACATAAATGCAAGTTGTTGTTGTATGAAGGCGGAGGAATTATATCATTACATCCTAGGTTTATCAATCATTTCAAAACCTCACTCAACAACCTTATGGGGGTTAACGATGGATAAAGCCACTAGGCAGGCAAGGAGAGAAAAGATTTTCATCTTATCACTCTGGGCAGAGTTCATATCCAGATCCCAGAGGTGAATCACCTGAACCCTTCGTATTGTTATTCATCTTTGAAACAGTCCATGATAGAAGTGTGTAGCATTTCATTTTGCCTGGAAACTTATGAAATTAAACTTAATTGTATTATGAAGGCTTTCAAAGGTATGCAGTGATCAGCATGGTAACTCTGAACATTAGCGTATGAATACACGAGCAGCGTTGACCTTTTAGTTAACCCAATAAACTGCTCACACCCCATTTCAGAGGAGCTTTACAACCTTATCATCCTTTGCTCTTCATGTGTCTCTCTGGCACTGCCTGTGTGCTCTATATTTAAATAAAAGCTGCAGAAGTAAACGACTTAAAATGCTCTCATCACTTCCGCGTGTAGTATACATCAGCCTGGTGACCCCCGGGGTTTACAGTGCATTCCGGGTCTTACAGCACTCTGATTGAAATTTCACACAGTAAGGAAAGTCAGGTCAAACTGAATCAACGTACTGACTGACAAGTTTCCCTTTCCGCTTTTACACTCCTTAGTGATTGATCGATGTCTAAGGTCCTCTTAACACTTTGAAGTTGTTGTGTTGTGGTAGATCTACTGATGACTATTTATGTATCTGGCCAGTTTCTTCTTGTATTTCTTTTCGTGTTGGATAGCTTGCTCTCTGCTCCAATCCGGCAGGAATCACGTGGAGGCCAGTGGGCCGGAGTGGGATTTAGGGCAGCTTGTGGCCAATTTTCTCCTGTCCTCCTCCTCCTCCTCCTCTCCTGAAGACATTGGTCGATGAGTGAGGTACAGTTCCACAGTAGGGGAAGCTGTACTCTGCAGTGGGCCATGTGATATTAGTTTGAGAGTGTCTGTAGGTGTCAGCTGTGGCTCAGTGGGTAGCACTCTTGCCTCTGAGTCAGAAGATTGTGGGTTCATAGTCCCCACTCCAGAGAGTTAGGCACATAATCCAGGCTGATGCTCCCAGTGCAGTACTGAGGGAGTGCTGTACTGTCGGAGGCGCTGTCTTTTGGATGAGATGTTAAACTGAGGCCCTGTCTTCTGCCTTCTTGGGGACATGTGAAAGATCCGATGGCACAGTTTTGAAGAAGAGTATCCAAGGCCAATATTTAACCCTCAACCAACATCACTAAATAAAACAAAAAGATGATCTGGTCATAGTCACACTGCTGTTTGTGGGAGCTTGCCATGTGCAAATTGGCTGGCCATGTTTCCTACATTACAACAGTGACTGTAACATTAGCTGTAAAGAGCATTGGGAGGTCCTGAGGTCGCTATAGAAATGCAAGTTCTTTCTTTTTTATTCTTTCTGAGGGGGCGAGGTGTGCAGTTCTCCTCAGGAAAGAGCAATAATCACAGGCTCAGCAAACCTTGTCCTGCAGCTGCCGAGAGCTGGACTTGCAGCAGCAGCAGCGATAAGAAGCCTGGACAGATGTGGCTTGCTTGCTCACTCTCCTGTTAGGGAACTGCACGTGGCATCTGGGAGGTGAAGGTGGGCCTTGACGAGGGAGGGAAAAAGAAAAGAGGGTTAGATGAAGTAGGGTGGGAGGAGGCTTGTGGAGCTTAAAAATAACAGCATAGACCAGTTGGGCCGAATGGCCTGTTCCTGTGCTGTAAATTCTATGTAACTCTAAGTAAAAAAAAAATCTCAAAGAAGAAAAGGAGAAAATGGCTGCCTTCGGAAACAGCTGTTCTGCTGAGCGTGTGGAACAAAGTTTGAGCTTTTCTTCACGGCCTTGCCATTTCTGCTGACCTTCAGCTTCTGTAACCTTCTGAGGCACTACGTTATCTCACTCGCCGGCTGCGGGCTTAAGTGATTGTTACCAAGAAGGAAGAAATAGCCCAGCCCCTTCCAGCGGTCACTCTTTTAATCAAACACACCTCATAAATCAAATTTACAACTTTTAGAGCTCAATCAATAAGGTATTTTGGTCTCCAACAAAATTATCTGTAAGGATGCGGTAAGGAGACAACAGGGAGATCAGATGCACATACAAGCTCGTTGTCCTACTGGGCCTGATGGGATTAGTCTGTCAGTTTTAACAATGAACGATCTATCCCTGGACTGCAATAGGTTTATGAAGTCTGCGGGGCACGCTGCTAATGAAGCATTCGAGGCAGTCGGGATCAATACTGTCCTAAGCAGAGTTATTTCTTGCTCCACTTCTCCCCCAAAGTACGCTTCATCCGTCATGTGACACTCAGCGGCCTCCTGGCGGACTCCAATTAGATGGTGGCCAAGATCACCGAGGACTGCAAATTTGGAATTAAAAAAGGACTTGCATTTTATACGGCGCCTTTCACGAACTCAGGACGTCCCAAGGCGCTTCACAGCCAATGATGTACTTTTTGAAGTGTAGTCACTGTTATAATGCAGGAAACGCGGCGGCCAGTTTGCACACAGCAAGATCCCACAAATAGCAATGAGATAATGACCAGATAATCTGTTTTTTTTAAAGTGATATTGGGTGAGGGATAAATATTGACCAGGACACTGTTCTTCTTCAAAATAGTACCATGGGATTTGTTACATCCACTTGAGAGGGCAGACAGTTTAATGTCACATCCAAAAGACAGCACCTCCGACAGTGCAGCACTCCCTCAGTACTGCACTGGCGTATCAGCTGAGATTTTGTGCGCTGGCGGTTGACTTGAACCTACAATCTTCTGATTCAGAGATGACAGTGTCACCCACTGAAACATGGCAGACACTGACATAATTAACAACAATTATGAGCAAATCTGCAGAGATTGTGAAGTCAAATTCAGCTCCACTGTATAAGCCAGGGAGCTGATACCAAATATTGAAGTACAAGCACAAATCTTCCTTTAGAACCACACTAATTAAAGCCAGGTGCACAACTTGATATGCGTTTATGCCATCTTATTCAATAGATACATCTATATTAGCATCTTATATCAGTGGGGAAAATGTGCAGGAGGACACTTTACGGTCTGAGTTTATGACATGCTACTTTTAAAAGATATTAAGGATTCAATAATATTGGAGGACCCATAACAAGAGTCAAATGTAATTAATGTGAAGTATTTCTCATTTAACAAGTGCTGGCTTACACTGCATAGATACATATTGAGTAGTTCGGTTCCTGGGAAATCCACAAGCACAAATAAATTGGAATACTTTCGTTGCTGTTACTTGTGTCCAACATTTTGTTTCTCCTGCTGAATGTGTCGTCCTGTTCAAGGTGAAATTACTCTGATTTTGGAGTATGAAAACTGGGCAATCCGGGGAGGGGTGGAGGAATCTGCGGGGGGATGGGGGGAGACTCGGTCAGGACAGATCTCCGCCTGCAATCAAGAATTGTCACGGCGAGAGCCTTCAATGCACTCAACCCCTTTCTGTCGTGACGTCATTGAAAGTAAGGAGAGTAAATAAGGAGAAACTATTTCCACTGGCGAGGGTCGGTAACCAAAAGACACAGATTTAAGGTCATTGGCAAAAGAACCAGAGGAGAGATGAGGAGAAAATTTTTTACGCAACGAGTTGTTATTTGACCTGGAATGCCTCATACGGGCATCCTTTAGAAATGACATCCTGTATGTCCGAACATCAGTAAATGGTGGTCACTTCAGAGAAACAGCAACAACTTGCAATTATATAGCGCCTTTAATGTAGTAAAACGTCCCAAGGCGCTTCACAGGAGCGATTATCAAACAAAATTTGACACCGAGCCACATAAGGAGATATTAGGACAGGTGACCAAAAGTTTGGTCAAAGAGGTAGGTTTTAAGGAACACCTTACAGGAGGAGTGAGAGGTAGAGAGGCAGAGAGGTTTAGGGAGGGAATTCCAGAGCTCAGGGCCTAGGCAGCTGAAGTGTGCAGTGATTAAAATCAGGGATGCGCAAGAGGCCAGAATTGGAGGAGCGCAGAGATCTCGGAAGGGTTGCAGGGCTGGAGGAGATTACAGAGATAGGGAGGGGTGAGGCCATGGAGGGATTTGCAAACAAGGATGAGAATTTTAAAATCAAGGCGTTCCCATTCGGGTACACAATGGCACAAATTAGGTGGTGTTCTGATGGATGAATAATTTCAAGTCCCAGCCACCCAATATCCACCGGTACAAACGGCGGTCAGCAGCAGGAAATCTAAGCTTCAATGTTAGATATAGCATGGGTTGGACGCAGAGTAACGGCCCATCTGATCTGCCTTAACAATATTTCTTTCCCAACCTCAGAATGCTCCCTGCCACTGCAGTAGGATATTTTCCATTCTCCACACCAAGTCATCCTATAGCCTCTCTGAGTAAAGTTGCCCATTTAGAACCAAATTAGAGGTGGCTTTGTTCTTTGGGTCCATGCCCACCAGGAGCTGAGCTGCAATCCATCAAACTCATTTCACGTAACATCCAACAAAACAGGGAGACGCTCATCCCATCAGTCTGGATTTGAAGTCAAGTCCTGAAGATAAAATGCTCGTGGGCTAATTCACTGTGCCTCCTACTATGACCAGTGCGCCTGCCACATAATATTAAAAGAAAATTAACTATGTGGGATCGCTTGATGTCTCAATTGCTGAACCTCAAAGGCCAGGAAGATTCCAGGTTTGATCCATGGTTTGTGCTCAGTTAACTGATCTTGTACAGACAGGCACAACATCTGGTGTCAGAGCTCCTGGGTTGTGGGAGGGGAAAATTGATCAAGCTTCCTGTCACTGATTGCTATCCAGCAATCTGTGGAACGACAAGTGCACAGGCATTGGGTCAGAACAGGATTGGGCTTGGTGGTGAGGGCTTCCACTGTCAAATAGCTTGATGACACTCACTGTCTAAGCTCACACTTTAATAGTGGTCACTGAGGCAAGGTACCCATGGCATCCCATACCATGGGAAATGGACTCAATGAGGTGCCAATGCCATGGCTCAGTGGGTCGCACTCTTGTCTCTAAGTCAGAAGGTTGTGGGTTCAAGTCCCACTCCAGAGATCATGAAAAGGTGTGCTATAAATGTAAGTCTTTCATGAAAGGAGGGGAAATGAGAACACTGAGAGAAACTATGCAATATTCGAAGCAATGCTATGTGGGTTAATGATGGCAGTTCAATCTCTAGCTCCACTGTTTGTGCAATTTAAGGCAGTCTCCTTTTGTGCTTTAAGATGCCATCGGAAACGTTTGATGGAATTACTGTCCTGTGCCAGCCATCTCTCATCTCTTGAGGTGAAATAGCAATATTCTAACCAACTTTGCTACCAGTCCTCAAAATGGTCCCTATCTTTAATTGGTTTGACAATCAGTGAATGATGGATAGTACGTGAAGCCATTCCACCCAGCCCTCATTACGAGGGTTTCAATTCTTAAGACAGTCTCCTTGGGCCCTGGGTCCTAACTTTAGTGTTGTATTTTATACACTAACAGGAAATTCACTGCAGCACACACCTCATCGATTTACAGCTAGACTTAGCAACACCCGCAGTCTAATAGCTGTTTAAACTCACACTTGAATAATGGCTACCTGGGCAAGACACCAGAAGGTGATTGTGTTCTGTGAGGCATTCTACTTCTAAGGACTTTATGCAAAAGCACAAAATCAGATTATTTGAAACTGCATAGCCCTTTAGACGAACCACTGGCTTTATAAACTTAGGAGTCTCCCAGGGAGTCTCAGAACACAGTAAAAAGTCTGCACGGTTTGTGCATTCGAATAGACAGGTAATGCTTTTTATGCGAGAGCTTTGAATCCAAATACCATAGTGGCTGCTGGATCGCCAGGTGTCAAAGTCCTGATGCTGTGATGAGGATTGTGGCAGTATGGACAGGAACGGGTCTGAGGGATTCTGTGTTACCGAGCTGAGCTCTGAAGACCTTTGATGGATAATATTTCACTCTGAAAGCTGAAATAGGGAAGCCAGTAACTCAAGAGGACCAAAAATAAAAGTATGCTTGAAATTTTTTTTTCCTGAATATTTCTCTGCCTTTGGACCAAATAAATATTGGTATTGATTTTCTTTAAAAAGCAGCGAGCACAGGGGTGATGGGACTTGTTGCGAGTTAGGGTACGGGCAGCAGAGCTTTGGATGAGCTCAAGTTTAAGGAGTGTGGAAGATGGGAGGCCGGCCAGTAAAGCATTGGAACAGTGGAGTCTGGAGGTAACAAATGCACGAATGAAGGTTTCAGCAGCAGATGGGCTGAGGTAGGGGCGGAGACGGGCGATATTACGGAGGTGGAAGTTGGCGGTCTTGGTGATGGAGAGGACACGGAGCCGGAAGATCAGCTCAGAGAGGCCGAGTTTGCGATCAGTCTGGGTCAGCCTGAGACAGTGGCCAAGGAGGGCGATGGAATCGGTGGCTAGAATGCAGAGTTTGTGGCAAGGTCCAAAGACAATGGCTTCAGTCTTCCCAATGTTTAATTTGACTCATCCAGGACTGGATGTTGGACACGCCCATCCTGTGCTCACCTGGCAATTGCTGGCCAGGTATAGTACCCCTCCTTCTACCGCTAGTGGGATAAGTTAATTCAGCAGTTTAAAATACTCTCAGTTGTAGAACAACAAAAATATAGGGACCGATTTAAAAAGAAACAGGTAGCTTTGGGACTCAGAAGGGAATAAGCATTTCACAGCAAAAGTACCTCAACCTCAGGACATTCTGGGGTAGAAATTCGTCTGGGCCCATTTTCAGGCCTAGAATCAGCACTGCGTAGGCAGCACGCACGCCCCCAACCAGCAGGCCCGAGGCCGTCCCAAAATTGGGTATTATTTCAATCATTTAGGTGAGCTGCTGGCACCTGTTGGGCCTCCACAGGCAGCTCAACCCTTGCAGCTCATGAATTTCGGGCTGCTTGTATCACCGGCTGTGGCCCTCGGGTTAAGTGCTGGGAGGAAGTTAAGGAGAGTGGGAAGAGGGCCGATTGGCTGACAGCGGCTGGCAGGAATGCTGTGGAGCACGGAGGAGGAGGAGCTCTTCTGCCCCTCCTGGCTCCACATGAATTTTAAAAAACGTACCTTTTTGGTGGCAGCTGCTTCTTAGGCCGCATCCAGGCCCAGAAAACCTGAGCAGAGCAGGCCCAACGCCCACTCCGCTCAGGGCAGCACAATTTCTCAGAGGGGGGCCTAAAACAGGAGTAACAGCACAGAAACAGGCCATTTGGCCCAATTAGTCCATGCCGGTGTTTATGCTCCACACGAGCCTCCTCCCACCCCTCTTCATCTGACCCTATCACCATATCCTTCTATTCCTTTCTCCCTCATGTTTTTATATAGCTTCCCCTAATATGCATCTATGCTACTCGCCTCAATGACTCCATATAGTAGCAAATTCCACAATCTAATCACTCTCTGGGTAAAGAATCTACTCCTGAATTACCTACTGGATTTATTACTGATTATCTTATATTTATGGCCCCCAGTTTCCAAGTGGAAACATTTTGTCTACGTCTACCCCATCAAACTTTTCATTGTCTTAAAGACCTCTATCAGGTCACCCCTCAGTTTTCTCTTTTCTAGAGAAAAGAGCCTCAGCCTCTTTTATAATATGGTCTCCATATTATAAAAAGGATATAGAGGCACTGGAGATGGTGCAAAAAAGATTTACTAGGATTATACCTCTCCGTTCTGGTATAATCCTAGTAAATCTTTTTTGCACCATCTCCAGTGCCTCTATATCCTTTTTATAATATGGAGACCAGAACTGTGCCCAGTGCTCCAAATGGATCTAACCAAGGTTCCACACAAGTTTAACATAACTTCTCTGCTTTTCAATTCTATCCCTCTAGAAATGAACCCCAGTGTTTTGTTTGCTTTTATCATGGCCTTATTAGCCAGCAAGGTAAATGATCTCAAGCATCTGGAAAGCTGCTTTTTAGCTACTTTTGCCATCCAGTATCATCACTAAGTTCTGCCAAGTCAAGCGGAGGGTGGTCAGATGCAGAATCAAGTCCCCTCTGAAACTAAATGCGCCTCATACTTTGAAGAGCATCCTCATGCCATACACTGCACCACTGTGACATTCTCAGTTTCTACTTCAATCATCCTTCTGACCTTTATGAGTAAGATTGGGTTTTTTGATGAGGTAACAGAGAGGGTAGATGAGCGCAATGCGGTTGATATGGTGTATATGGACTTCCAATAGGCGTTTGATAAAGCGCTGCATAATAGGCTTGTTATCAGAATTGAAACCCATGCAATAAAGGGGGCAGTGGCAGCATGGATACGAAAATGGCTAAGTGACAGGAAGCAGAGAGTAGTGGTGAAAGGTTGTTTTTGGACTGGAGGAAGGTATACAGTGGTGTTCCCCAGCGGCCAATATTAGGGCCACTGATTTCCTTGATATATATGAATGACTTGGTCTTGGGTGTACAGGGCACAATTTCAAAATGTGCAGATGATACAAAACTTGGAAATGTAGCGAACAGTGAGGAGGATAGTGATAGGCTTCAAGAGGATATAGACAGGCTGGTGGAATGGGTGGACACATGGTAGATGAAATTTAATGCAGAGAAGTGCGAAGTGATACATTTTGGTAGGAAGAACGAGGAGAGGCAACATAAACTAGAGGGCGCAATTCTAAAAGGGGTGCAGGAACAGAGAGATCTGGGGATGTATGTGCGCAAATCTTTGAAAATGGCAGGGCAGGTTGAACAGCATACGGGGTCCTGGGCTTTATAAATAAAGGCATAGAGTACAAAATCAAGGGAGTTATGATGAACCTTTATAAAACATTGGTTTGGCTACAAGTAGAGTATTGTGTCCAATTCTGGGCACCGCACTTTAGGAAAGATGTGAAGGCCTTAGAGAAGGTGCAGAAGAGATTTACTAGAATGATTCCAGGGATGAGAGACTTCAGTTACGTGGATAGACTGGAGAAGCTAGGGTTGATCTCCTTAGAGCAGGGAAAGTTGAGAGGAGATTTGATAGAAGTGTTCAAAAGCATGAAGGGTCTAGACAGGGTAGATAGAGAGAATCTGTTCCCATTGGCACCAGAGGACACAGATTTAAGGTGATTGGCAAAAGAACCAAAGGCGACATGAGGAAAAACTTTTTTACACAGCAAGTGGTTAAGATCTGGAATGCACTGCCTGAGGGAGTGGTGGAGGCAGATTCAATCGTGGCTTTCAAAGGGAATTGGATAAGTATTTGAAGGGAAAAAATTAGCAGGGCTACGGGGAAAGGGCGGGGGAGTGGGACTAACTGGATTGCTATTGCAGAGAGCCGGCACAGACTCAACGGGCCAAATAGCCTCCTTCCGTGCTGTAACCATTCTATGATTCTATGATTCTATTGATAATCGAGACTAAAGTTACGGTCAGTCTTGTTCTGTAGACTTGCACACTAGGGAATAAACCGAGGCTACACAATGCATTTTTATTGAAGGCATTAAAAGGCACGAGAAGGGAACTTCCGTCCTACTAGTGCAGCCCAGGTCTCAGAGGTAAAATAACAATTTTCTAACCAACTGTCCTACCAGTCCCCTAAAAGACCCCTACCTTTAATTAGTTTGATAGTCGGTAAATGATGGATATTAGGTGAAGTCATTCCACTCACCCTCATTACGAGGGCTTCCATTCTTAAGTCTCTCTCCTTTTTAAGGTTACGAGGCCTTGGGTCCTGAATTTAGTGTTATATTTTATACACGGTAACTGGAAGTTCACTGCAGCATGCACCTCATTATAACATGCAAAATGCTCGACTCCAGGGGGCTGTGTTATATTGAGGGGTGGATTGTATCTGGAAGCCTATTTGCTTTCTTAGAGCCATGTTAGATCTTTCTGATCATTTGTATATTACAAACATGCCATCCTCAAATGCATGACTCTATACCTTGCCTCACAGACGTAACAAGGGAGGTCAAATGGGAATGCTCATTAATGTGGGTCAACTTATCCATGAAAAAATGCAAATGCACACAATCTGCCAAAGCGGTGTGAGGGTATGGATTTTTTTTTTAATGAACATTTTCCTTGCAGGCTGTGTAATAAAGCTCGGAGGAATGACTTCAATACTTGATCTGCCTTATTATGTGAAAGCTCTCCTGGGAGAAATGCAAATGAGTAATCTTCGAAAATAAGAGTCCAGCTATTTTACCACGGCATCTGGGGAAAAGAGCAGCATTTCCGAGAGGGAGCTTAATCGACAGTAAATTAGCAGCCACAGCACAAATGGCAGAAGCCATGGTGATACAGAGGAAGACTGCGCACGATGATGATGATGATAATGATGATGCTGAGAAAAAAAAAGCCAATTAGCCGTTGCTATTTTTTCTTGTAAAGATCGGCGCACTGAGTTCTCAGTCTGCCTGGCACATCCCTCTGAGCTTTGGAAAAGAAATGGTAGATTAGGTCAGGGATTTCCCCTAACCAGCCCTTCTCATGAGTAGAGCTCACCACAGGCATGCAAGAGTAAGACTTTATCACTTCAAAAAAAAACAAATTGCTTTGAATCATTTTAAGAGTGTAATTCTTCATTTTCCTGTAGATAATGTTAATTGTAAGTTGTGGATTATCCGCCATGTAAACTTGACTAAATGAAAGGTAATAGCTCCTCAGCATAATTAGCTATCAAACTAATTATCTCCGTTTATTAGGAAGGAAGAATTGTTTTCTGAATAGCAATGTGCAGAACGGTTTACATAGAATTGCATAGAGTCTGCAGCACAGAGTCAGGCCATTCGGCCCAACTGGTCCATGCCGGTGTTTATGCTCCATACGAGCCTCCACCACCCCTACTTCATCTAACCCTATCAGCATATCCTTCTTTCCTTTCTCCCTCATGTGTTTATCTAGCTTCCCCTTAAATGTATCTATGCTATTCGCCTCAATTACTCCATGTGTAGCAAGTTCCACATTCTAACCACTCTCTGGGTAAAGAAGCTTCTCCTGAATTCCTCATTGGATTTATTAATGACTATCTTATATTTACAGCCCCTAGTTTTCAACCTACTTATTGCTTGATCCATCTTCCCTATTGTCTGTAACCACCAGACTCAAGTCTACAAATGAATGTCTGGCTGCATTAAGGCCACAAATGCACTTGCAGTAAGGTGAAGGCGGAAGTGGGGTCAGGGAGGGGGAGTGGGACCAATTGGATAGCTCTTACAAAGAGCTGGCACAGGCTCGATGGGCCGAATGGCCTCCTTCTGTGCTGTATGCTTTTATGATTCTAACTCCATGCTGTGCTCTCGGCATACATATAGATACACGTATACGCAGATATATAATACACATATGTGCATACCTATAATATAAGTACACATACATACAAGTGTACATACTCATATAATTATACATATACACACACTGAAATTCACATGTTCAGTTTAGACTGTTTTCTGCTTCCACCTTCATTAAGCCATTACACTGCACCAATGGCTCCAGAGTGGTTGGATTTCAACATGGAAGATGTCCCTATTTCTCTCTGACCCCACTCTACTAACGACAGACAGACTGGACTCCAGCCTTGTATAAGGAAAGTCAACCATTTCAATTATCAGGTGCAGTTTTTGTACTAGAATTTGTCTGGGGAATATTGTGAATATTTATGTGCTGTAGACAGTAGGTCAGTAATAGTGTTGAAGGCCTTGGATAGGGTGCAGAGGAGATTTGTTACAATGATACCAGGCATGGAGGACTTCAGTTACATGGAGAGATTAGAGAAGCTGAGATTGTTCTCCTTAGAGCAAAGGAGGTTAAGGGGAGATTTCATAGAGGTGTTCAAGGTTACGAGGGGTTTTGATAGAGTAAATAAGGAGAAACTGTTTCCATTGATGGACCAGTAACCAGAGGGCACAAATTTAAGATAATTGGAAAAAGAACCAGTAGGGAGATGAGTATAAAAGTTTTTATGCAACGAGTTATAATGACCTGTGACTACACTGCCTGACAGGGTGGAGGAAGGGAATTGGATAAATACTTGAAAAGGTCAAAACTTCCAGGGCTATGGGAAAAGGGCGGGGGAGTGGGACTAATTAGACAGCTCTTTCAAAGAGCTGGCACAGGCACGATGGGCCAAATGGCCTTCTTCTGTGCTCTAAGATTCTATGATTCTCAGACTGCCTCCTGGATAAAAAAGTGCACAAATAAGATCCACGCCTAAATGGCCTTATCTACACATTTAAATAATGGAAAGGCAGAAAGCTAGGCTATCATCTTTGCTGTTCCACCCCCAATTGCCCCATTCTATCCTCTCAGTGGGACCTGTTTAACGCAAGCAGGACCTAACGGTAGACAACACTGGTAAGTCAGAAGATGTCAAAACTTACGGTGGTAAACTTATGGACAAGAGGAAAACTTATTTGCAAATATCTTTGACTTGCATAAGCCATCCATTATTAGAAAACAGACTTTTCAATGAAGTTTCCTCCGGTTCCTGAACATATTAGAAATCGTTAGCACTTTGAAAAGGGCTGCTGCATAAACGAGAGCAGCAGTAATGACCAATTTAGTGTTCGAAGCACGTTTATTTCTTCCAGAAAATCAAGATAGCTCTTTCAGTACAACAGTACCAGCAAGCCTCAATTAGAACTGTGGGCGAGCTGAAAGGTCACTTAGTTCTATGATCAATATTTGCTTTTGTCCAGCTGAGTAATGCTGCTGGTCTCCAAATTGCACAATCTATCGGAGTTTTCAAAGACAAAGACAGAGTCAGCGCTTCTTTTTTTTTGCCTCCTGAGTGTTAACAGTCCCATTGCAAAATACTCCTGAAACCAGGCAGGCAGAAAACCATGGACGCCTGCTTGTATTTGATTGCATAAGGTAAATCCATAAGGCTACGGCTCTCATGGACGAAACAGGACCAGTTCTCTAGGGGTCTGCTTTTAGCAGGAACATCCTAGGCACAACTACACCATTGTTGCTGAAGATGAAGACCCCTTAGGATAAGCGCCCCATAACTTGCCCAAGATTCGTAAGGGAATTTCCACTGGCAGCTGCCTGAAATGTGCTCAAAATGGAATTTTAGTTTGAAAGCTGCCCCTTCAATGTGGAGTCACAACTTTAAGTTGTGATTTGTAACCAATGAATAGTGGTTAGTGCACAATCTGTTGTCTGGCTTCTTCCTTGATGATTCGTAAAGAAAGGGTTCATTCGTTCATTCACTCAGTAGCTTGTGGTATCCTAATCAAGGGTTGGGGAAAGAGAACTCAAATTTGATCCAGGCTGGTTAACGTAAGGTGGTTCGGCGAGTCAGTTAGACACCGGTCACTCCTAGATATAAAACCGGATTGGGGGGGGGGGGGCATGTGTGTGTGTGCATGGGGGTGGGGGCTCCGTGTCTGCAGCTTGTGTGCCCGAGAACGGTAGGATAGATGCCTTAACACCCATCTACTCCCTGGTAGTGAGGGTGGGGGTATGGTTACGCAGCCTAATAATGATACCTAACCAATCTAGCAGCACAAAAATCAAAACTGTGGAAATTACACGGCAGGTCAGTCAGCGGCTGAAAGAGAAAGACTTACCCACTCGGTGAGCAGCCATTCTTTTTTCTGTCACTAAGGTGATGGCAGCTGAACAACAGTAAATGAGCAATAGTGTATTTAAATAATGGCCCTCACCTTACGCCTTGTGAAACAGGAAATTGGCTTGGTATGGAAACTCTAACATCAAGGTTAAGTGAAATAAAATCAGGCTGTTACATTAGAATATTATGATAATGTTGATGAAGATCGGTAAATCATGTACTGCAGTCAGTAATGTGCCTTGATCTTTTTCGGTCTCCTGTTGGAAATTGCGATATGTAAAAGCTCAGCTCAAAGCTGATTGAATTAATCAAACACAGACCTGGCGACTAACACCCATAACCATTTAACTATGAGCTGCCAATGAAACTATTAGCAATTAGGCTGATATAATGGTATCTTGATCAGCCACCCCAACATGCAACTGGGTGAGGTATTTCACTGCATCAGGGGCGAGTTCAGAAAGAAAGACTTGTATTTATTCCGTGCCTTTCATGACCTCAGGATTTCCCAAAGCACTTTACAGCCAATGAAGCACTTTTGAAATGTAGTCACTGTTGTAATGTAGAAAACGCGGCAGCCAATTTGCGCACAGCAAGCTCCCACAAACAGGAATGTGATAATGACCAGATAATCTGTTTGTTTTTTTTTAGTGACGTTGTTTGAGGGATAAATGTTGACCAGGACACTGGGGAGAACTCCCCTGCTCTTCAAAGTAGTGCCATGGGATCATTTACATCCATCTGAGAAGGCAGAAGGGGGCCTCAGTTTAACGTCTCATCCGAAAGTCAGCACCTCTGATTGTGTAGCACTCTCTCAGTACTGCACTGGGATGTCAGCCTAGATTTCATGCTCAAGTCTCTGGAGTGGGACTTTGAACCCACAACCTTCGGATTACAGAGGCGAGTGTGCCACCCAATGAGCCACGGCTGACACCTCCTAGTTTAGGCGCTGCTGTCTGACATTATTATCAAGTGGAGATAGTGGCAAGTTCAGTTGCATTGCACAGGTCAATTTTTAATTCATGTATTCTTAACAAGGATTCATAAATTGATTCAAAGACTCTAAAGAATCCACTGCCTTTCTCAGGTTGATAGGCTGCCCTAAAATTGACCAGAAGAAAAAATTCTCAGATTGACCGTTTCCTACTGGAATGAATGCTTTACTGAAAAGTGTAATTAGGAGGTTCAATCACTGCACAAAACAAGATTAAGCACTTCATGACTATATATTTCAATTCCCATTGCTCTTCACGGGCTAAACAATTTAAATTGCCACTCAGGGATGTTAGAGATGAATGCAATTGTTACAAATTAGTTTGAGCATTGTGTTAATGGCAGTGGGGAGGGATTTGGTGTATTGCTTGCCCATTATCGTTTTGTACAGAAGATGTGAAATGGCATGCACTGTGATATCTACAAGGATGGTATCTATACAGAAATATGGACAACAGAGGTGTCCCGATAGAAGAGAGTCCCAGTGATGCCAGGACAGCAGAAAGGGGAAGCAATGCTTGGGGAACGGGTTATAACCAGGGATGGAGCTGAGAACAAACTTCAAATTACTAGCTGAACTCGTGTCATTACTCAAACGTTTGCTGTAAGTAGGTAGTAATTTCATTACAACTGAGGTATAATTCACCCAGTTACATCAAAGTTAACTGCATGTAGTTTAATCTAAAAACATACCACCAAGTATTTCAGAAGAGCCTGGCAAGGCACTTTCATATTTGAGCAACACGGTTCTAAGTAGTGTCACTGCCCAGGCTCATTTTTGTGAATTTCAATAACACTGTAATGTGGGTATTTTTAACCACAAGACACCTTTTTAGTAAGTCATGTGCTTCTCCACACAGTGTCATGGTGATTATCTCATGCATAGTGAAACTATGCTATGCAAGGACCAGCATAGGGAGATAAAAACAAAGAAAGAAATGTGAAAGAAAGAAACTGGAAGAAAGAAGGGAAGAGAGAAAGAAAGAGAAAAAGAAATAAAGAAAGAGAGAGAAAGAGAGAGAAAGAGAGTTACAATGAGTGCACAGCACAGAAACAAGTCATTTGGCCCAACAGGTCGATGCTGGTGTTTATGTTCCATGCGAGCCTCCTCCCCCCCTACTTCATCTACCCCTGTCAGTATAACCTCCTATTCCTTTCTCCTTTGTGTGCATATCTAGCTTCCTCTGAAAAAGAGAAAGAGATATAAAGAAAGAGAGAGAGAGAAGGAAAGAAGAAGAAACCACCTTGATGAAAATGGTACATAGTTTTTTTTTATTCTTCTCCTTTCCGAAAGAAATAAATGTTGGCAGATATTTAGTCATGATGACAGTATCCCTTTAAATGTAAAGTGTTTGTAGTGGTAGATGCAGCTGGCAATGTGATGACATTGTCACATCACCAATTACTTACACCCACGTTTCCAAACCTGGTAAAGTGTCAACTTAGCTCAGTGGTAACACTCTCACCTCGGAGTCAGAAGGTCATGGGTTTAAGCCTCACTGGAGGACTTGAGCACATAATCTAGGCTAGAACTTCAGCGCAGTACTGAAGGAGTACTGCACTGTCAGAGGTGCCGTCTTTCAGATGACAAGTTAAACTAAGGCCACGCCTGCTTAATCAGGTGGATGTGAAAGATCCCATGGCCACTATTTGAAGAAGAGCAGGGGAGTTCTGCCTGGTGTCCTGGCCAATATTTATCCCTCAACCAACATCATTAAAAAAAACAATCAGATGATCTGGTCATTATCACATTGCTATTTGTGGAACCTTGCCATGTGTTGATTGGCTGCCGCGTTTCCTACATCACAACAGTGACTACACTTCAAAAAAGTACTTTGTTGGCTGTAAAGCATTTTGGGATGTCTTGAGGTCGTGAAAAGATGCTATATAAATGCAAGTCTTACCTTCAGCCAGCAATATAGACTAACTGGTCATCTGTCTCCTTGCTGTTTGTTGCACCTTGCTGTGCACAGATCAGCCGCCTACCTAACTACAATTCAAAAATAATTCATTCGCTGTGAAGCAGTTTGGGACATCCTGAGGATACAAATGGTCCTGTAGAAATGTCAATTATTTCTTTTCTTTAAATTGTGCTTCAAGACATTATACCAGTTGGAATGGCTTCTTATAGACAGACGCAAAAATGGAACATCAAGAAAGATCCATAGCATCTTACCTTCGACCTCACATCCTTAGTAATATTACAGAGCAGCCCATTATTAACATAAAGTTACCTTGTTCACAGAAATGCCCAGCAAAATGTAGAGGGCAGTCACATTGTAAAGATGCAGCACCACTGGACAACCAGATGTCACGGCAAGTACCCCCATTCTGGCAAACATCTCCTTGGCACACAGAGGTCATTGGGGGTGGGGATTGTGTGGGCATTGGCGGGAGGGCAGAGGTTGGCAGCACCGGAAACAACGAATAGGCTGCATCATCTGCAATGGCAGTCTGCGATGGCGCTGTTGAACCCGGCAGCATTGCGCTGACCCCAGGAAACCTGCAAGAAACCAGATTTTGAACAATTGTCACCAATATTACCGATATGGCAAAACCCTCGTCAGATCAATTCCTATTTCATTAGGGAAGTCCACTGTGAGTGGGATTTAAAGTTAACATATCACCCTTGAATTTTTATATATTCATGAAAATGAACAAATGTGAGCATGGAGGAGAGATACATTCTAGATTCCCTGCTGCCCCTCTTCCTCCAAAAAAACACCGATCCTCTTAGATCCTAGAATCATAGAATCTAACAGCACAGAAAGAGGCCATTTGGCCCATCGTGCCTGTGCCGGTACTTTGAAAGAGCTACCCAATTAGTCCCACTCCCCTGCTCTTTCCCATAGCCCTACAATTTTCTTCCCTTCAAGTATTTATCCAATTCCCTTTTAAAAGTTACTATTGAATCTGCTTCCACCGTCCCATCAAGCAGTGTATTCCAAATCATTAAAACTCGTTCTTTTGTCAATTACTTTAAGTCTGTGTCCTCTGGTTAATGACCCTTCAGCCAGTGGAAACTGTTTCATAGAATCATAGAATCATAGAAGTTACAACATGGAAACAGGCCCTTCGGCCCAACATGTCCATGTCGCCCAGTTTATACCACTAAGCTAGTCCCAATTGCCTGCACTTGGCCCATATCCCTCGATACCCATCTTCCCCATGTAACTGTCCAAATGCTTTTTAAAAGACAAAATTGTACCCGCCTCTACTACTGCCTCTGGCAGCTCGTTCCAGACACTCACCACCCTTTGAGTGAAAAAATTGCCCCTCTGGATCCTTTTGTATCTCTCCCCTCTCACCTTAAATCTATGCCCCCTCGTTATAGACTCCCCTACCTTTGGGAAAAGATTTTGACTATCGACCTTATCTATGCCCCTCATTATTTTATAGACTTCTATAAGATCACCCCTTAACCTCCTACTCTCCAGGGAATAAAGTCCCAGTCTGTCTAACCTCTCCCTGTAAGTCAAACCATCAAGTCCCGGTAGCATCCTAGTAAATCTTTTCTGCACTCTTTCTAGTTTAATAATATCCTTTCTATAATAGGGTGACCAGAACTGTACACAGTACTCCAAGTGTGGCCTCACCAATGCCCTGTACAACTTCAACAAGACATCCCAACTCCTGCATTCAATGTTCTGACCAATGAAACCAAGCATGCTGAATGCCTTCTTCACCACCCTATCCACCTGTGACTCCACTTTCAAGGAGCTATGAATCTGTACTCCTAGATCTCTTTGTTCTATAACTCTCCCCAACGCCCTACCATTAACGGAGTAGGTCCTGGCCCGATTCAATCTACCAAAATGCATCACCTCACATTTATCTAAATTAAACTCCATCTGCCATTCATCGGCCCACTGGCCCAATTTATCAAGATCCCGTTGCAATCCTAGATAACCTTCTTCACTGTCCACAATGCCACCAATCTTGGTGTCATCTGCAAACTTACTAACCATGCCTCCTAAATTCTCATCCAAATCATTAATATAAATAACAAATAACAGCGGACCCAGCACCGATCCCTGAGGCACACCGCTGGACACAGGCATCCAGTTTGAAAAACAACCCTCGACAACCACCCTCTGTCTTCTGTCGTCAAGCCAATTTTGTATCCAATTGGCTACCTCACCTTGGATCCCATGAGATTTAACCTTATGTAACCTCCTGATCGACTCCATCAAAACCCTTCAAGATTTTGAATGCCTCTATTAAATCTCCCCTTAACCTTCTCTGCTCCAAGGAGAACAATCCCAGCTTCTCCAGTCCCTCCACCTAAATGAAGTCCCTCATCCCTGATACCATTCTAGTAAATCTCCTCTGCACCCTCTCCAAGGCCTTGGCATCCTTCCTAAAGTGTGGTGCCTAGAATTGGACACAATACTCCAGATGAGGCCGAACCAGTGATTTATAAAGGTTTACCACAATTTCCTTGCTTTTGTACTTTATGCCGCTATTTATAAAGCCAAGGATCCCGTATGTTTTTTTTACATAAAGGGTATACAACGAAATCCAGCAAATACCAAATATAATTTAATTTTAGATTGTATTCATTGTGATAGCTGCTACACAAATATAATGAACTATGAACAACTGTAATTACCATGATCAACTTCATAATCAGCCAACTTTTTCTTTCAAATGAAATGAAATTTGGACCATCAAATTAACCCTTCCACCACGCCAGGCTATTCCTCTGTAACTAGCTAAGATCTGGATGTTACGTATGTCAAAGCAGCAAACTTTATTAATGTTAACTGCTCAAGCACAAATACTCCCAAAATCTATAAACCAAAACACTCCCAAAAGATTAAGGTGAACAAAAAATTCTCCAAATTAAACTTGCTTTAAATATTTTGCACAAAATGACAGAAAAAAAACTTTCTTTTTTGCATCTTTTTCCTTTGCAAAGGTTCCTCTATGTTTCCAGTGCTTTTAAAAATTCATTTTTTTGTGATGTGTGTATCGCTGGCAAGGCCGGCATTTATTGCCCATCCCTAGTTGCCCCTTGAGAAGGTGGTGGTGGGTCTTCTTCTTGAACCTCTGCAGTCTGTGTGGTGAAGGTGCTCCCACAGTGCTGTTGGGTAGGGAGTTCCAGGATATTGACCCAGCAACGATGAAGAAACGGCTGCTATATGTCCAACTTGGGATGGCGTGTGTCTTGGAGGGGAACTAGGAGGCGATGGTGTTCCCATGCACCTACTGCTCTTGTGAACACTTACCACAGATTGATAGGCAACAGATTACAAGTTGCTGGCAAATGATCTTGAAGTGCACTTATCTTGCTTAGGTTTGATTTAATGGCCAAACCGACTATAGATGAAACTTACAGGGTTAATTCTGCAATTCAACCCTCCCATGAGAGATGTTATGCTTAAAGGGAGTACTGGTCGGAGATAGGGCTACGACATAGACCCAGATTCTATTATTGACCCTCCTCACGAGCAGGGCTCTCCACTAAATTGTGTGTGTTTTTTTAAGTGAAAAAGAGAAAGCAGGAGCTTGGGACTTCTGGGCACTGCACCTTGGGAAGGATATATTGGCCCTGGAGGGAGTGCAACGTAGATTTACTAGAATGATACCTGGACACCAAGGGTTAAATTACGAGGATTACACAAACTAAGGTTGTGTTCCCTGGAATTTAGAAGATTAAAGAGTGATTTAATCGAAGTTTTCAAGATATTAAGGGGAACTGATAGGGTGGATAGAGAGAAACTATTTCCGCTGGTTGGGGAATCTTGGACTAGGACATAGCCTAAAAATTAGAGCCAGGACTTTCAGGAGTGAATTTAGGAAACACTTCTTCAGACAAAGGGTGGAAGAAGTTTGGAACTCTCTTCCACAAATGGCAGTTGATGCAAGCTCAAATCTTAATTTTAAACCTGAGATTGATAGATTTTTGTTAACCAAAGGTACTAAGGGATGTGGAGCTACAGCAGGTATATGGAGTTAGGTCACAGATCAGTCATGATCTCAATGAACGGCAGAACAGGCTTGATGGGTTAAATGGCCAATCCTGTTCCTGTGTTCCTAAAAGGTTCATATTGACAGCAAGGGTGGAAAGACAGATCAGCTGCAAATTATTTTTGACATGATGGCATTTTCATGACACAATGATATACTTTGAAACAAAATGATCTTATGTCAGCTTAGCACAGTTGGCAACTTTATCACCACTGGGTTAAAACATTTGTGGCTTCAAGCCCCTCATCAATAGTTAAGCACAAAACCTACACTATGCAGTTTTGAGGACTGCTGCAGTATTAAAGAATTGGTCTTTGATTTTTCCTTTATTTGTGCTCGGGATGTGGGCAATATTGACAAAGCCACATTTATTGCCCATCTCTAATTGACCTGAGAAGGTGATGGTGGGCTTTCTCTTTGCACCGCTGCAGTCCTTGCGGTGATGGTGTTCCCACAATGGTGTTAGGTAGAGAATTGCAGGATGTTGACCTGAAGGAATGGCAATAAATGTCCAAGTCAGGATAGTGCGCATCTTGGAAAGGAACATGGAGGTGATAGTTTTTGAATGACATTGCTGCTCTTGTCCTTCTCTGTGGTAGAGGTCATGTGGCTGGGAGGTGGTGTCGATGCATCCTGTAGGTAGACAGTGCGCTGGGTTGGAGGGGTTGGATATTGAGTCCACTGGCAGGGGTGCCAATCAAGCTGGTTGGATGGTGTTGAGCTTGAGTTGTTGTTGCAGCTGCATCCATCTGAGTCAGTGGTGGTTACTCCAGTTCACTCCTGACTTGTTCCTTGTAGATACTGGAGACGCTTTGAGGTACTGCACTCTGCAGAATACCTAGCCTCTGCCTCACTCTTTTGGCCACAGTGTTGATATGGATGTTCCAGTTAAGCTTCTGATCAGTGATGATCCCCACCATGTTGATGGTGGGAGACTTGGCAATGGTGGTGCCATTAAAGGTTAGGGGGAAGTGGGTGGGTTTTTTGCTCATTGGAGTTGAACACTATGGAATTAACAGCAAACAGCCTCGCTCCTTGTGATGGAGAGGTGGTTATTGATGAAGCAGATGAAAATAGTTGGGCCAAGGACGAACTCCTGCAGTGAAGGCCTGGGGCCTCTGCCAACCACAGCCATCGTCCTGTGTACCAGGCATGACTCCAGCTTTTCCCCTCAATTCACATTGTCCTTAGTTTGCTCAACTCCTTGGTGCCATACTCAGTAAAATGCTGCCTTGATATCGAGGAAAGGTATTCTCACCTTTCCTCTGACATTCAGTTCTGGATCAAGGCTGTGAGGAGGCCTGGAGCCAAATGGTTCTGATGAAACCCCAGCTGAGCATTGGTGAACAGGTGCTGCTTGTTGGCATAATTGGAGACTCGATTTTGCTGATGATTGGCCAGGTTAGATTTATCCTGTTTCTTTGTGGACAGGACATACCTGAACAATTTTCCACATTGGCAGGGTAAATGCAATTCTCATAGTTTCACTGGATCGGCTTGGCTGGGGGAGGTGGGGGTGGGGGACAGCCAGTTCTGGCAAATGAGATGTTAAATTGAGGCCCTGTCCGTCTATTCATATAGGGTGTTAAAAATTAGATGGCACTAAAGAGCTTTCCTGGTGTCTGGCCAACATTCATCCCTCAACGAATACCGCCAACAGTAAAGACAGATTAATAGTTGCTCATCTTGTTACATCTGCGGGATGCTGGTGGTGAAGGATTCTGTTGCGTTTACCGACACTCAGCACTGTATTCCAAAAGTTGCTCATTTGGTGAGGTGCTTTGGAACACCCTGACATGACAGCTACAATATAAATGTGAGCATTACTTGTCATAAGTGTTTGTCAAACAGTGAAAGTTTGAGAAATAATGGGCTTGATATTACCGGGGCGGCGGGGGGGGTCTATTGGGCGCGTGAAATCAATCTGCCCCGCGCGCAATCGCAGGCTGATTGGATCCACTTACCTGGTCTTCCGGGTTCCCCGCTGCTGAGCTGCGCGTCGGGCGGACTGCGCATGCGCAGTAAGGTCTGTCAGCTGGAGGAGCTCTATTTAAAGGGGCAGTCCTCCACTGACAGATGCTGCAACAAATAGCAAAAATTACAGCATGGAGCAGCCCAAGGAGAAGGCTGCTCCCAGGTTAATGATGCCTCACTCCAGGTATCAATACATGGGGTGAGGAGGAGGGGGAGGACAGAGATCTTCCCCCCGGCGGGCGGGAGGAAGCGGCCTGCCTCTGCCACCAAGAAGGCCTGGCTCAAAGTGGCAGAGGAGGTCACCTGCACCACCAACATATCGCCCACCTGCATACAGTGCAGGAGGCGCTGCAATGACCTGAGTAGGTCAGCCAAAGTGAGTACACTTACTCATTCCCCTACACTCCGTCTGCCACATCACCGCCCCCACCCCACATCTCCTTCTGCACTGCCAACACTACTCTATCACATCACTCCTCACACCCACTCAAACCTCATCCTCATCTTACCTGCACTTATTCACCTCGCCAGTACTCATCCCGCCACTACCACTCAACCCAATCCTCATACAATCTCATGGCTCTATCTCATACTCATCCTCTCGTGCATCTCTTTCACGGTCAGCCTCACTCAACCTGCCACTATCTGTGCTGCAGCCACAGGGCATGCATCACATATGTGCAGTAGGAAGCGTAAGGCAAACGTGTCGTGAGCATGAAGGGGATGCACAAGGGTGTTTGAGGGTTTGTCATGGTTTTTACTCATATTTAATTTCTGAGCAACTCACATCACATATTATATTGGCACCACTACTGCCACGTCTTTGCGAATCTTGTCTGGTTTGTGCAATAATGCCCTTTCCTGAGGATCATAATGAAGACCCACAACTGATGCCACCCATTGTGTCACTGCAGAGTGGGTGTATTTGCAGGGCTCTTTTGTGCAGACGAATGAGAGACATCGGCGATGTCCCCGGTGGCACCCTGGAAGGATGCGGAGGAGAAGTTGTTGAGGGCAGTGGTGACTCTGACAGCGACAGGTAAGAAGATGGTGCTCGGGCCAGCCGGGAGCAGCTCGGCATGAAGGAGGCTGCAGATGTCCACGACTACATGTCGAGTGACTCTGAGCCTCCGTATGCACTGCTGCTCAGAGAGGTCCAGGAAGCTGAGCCTCGGTCTGTGGACCCTGTGGCGAGGGTAGTGCCCTCTGCGACGCATCTCTCTCTGCGGTTGCCCTCCCTCCTGCTGTGCAGGTGGATGTGTCACAGCACTGTGTTGTGGAGCTCCGCGTGTCAGAGATGGATGGCGTGGCCGGTGAGGCTGGTGATGCTGTTCGCCCTCCGAGGAGGTTATGACTGTAGCTACGGCGGCCCCCATGCGGAAGATGTACATCTGAGGGGGTCCGCAAGGTAGGTACATGTCTCTGGACCCCGGGGTAAGTGTGCAAGTTGGTGAATTTTGTTGTTAGGAGGAGGGTGGTGGAGGCCAAACTTTTTCCAAATTGACAGATTGGCCTTCCGCAATTAGTGAGGGTCTCTCCCCCCCCCCCAACCTGTCAAATGGACCTTTGCAGCTGCCACAGGCTGACGGCTGCAACACGTCCATTTGAACTGGGAGTGTTTCCCCCAGTACGGGAAACAGTCCCAGTTGTTTGCAAAATCCCACCCCATGTAAAATATCTCCTTAATCAGGTCTCTAAACGACCTGAAATACCTAAATAAATACTTTAAGTGGCACCCCGCCAGCTTTAATTGCCTGCGGGAGTCCCACATGCGGGGGCTGCGCGCGCACGCCGGCGCGTCTGTTGTAAACCCGGAAGTGGGCGGGTTGGAGCCTGGCTCCCGACCCGCTCCGGGATTCCCCGATTTTCGGAGCCCCCCCGCCAGGAACGCACCCAATAGCGGGTGTTAATATCGAGCCCAATATGCTGGCACTGCTTTATAGGGCGGCGGAAGCAGATTCAATAGTAAATTTTCAAAAGGAAATTGGATAAATACTTGAAAGGAAGAAAATTGCAGGGCCATGGGGATAGAACGGGGGAGTGGGACCAATTGGACAGCTATTTCAAAGAGCTGGCACAAGAATGGTGGGTCGAATGGCCTCCTTCTATGATTCTATGATTCCAGAAGATGAGAGTGCACTTTAACATTACTTGCAAAATCCTGCTTAATTAAACTGGAATCTTCAGTCTGGCCTATTTCTTGAATTATAATTCTTCTTAATTGCTCAATTTCCAAAACCAAGGTACTTATTGCAACACTGTGAATTGTGGTGATTGAGTGCCGGATTTGACTGAGTACAGTGAAACGGTGAGATTAACAAAGGAACCGTTTCAAGAGATGATTCATACCTTCCGTTAATTGTTGTCGTAATCAAGATCAATGCAGTGCAAATGGGTTTATAGAATCATAGAATGGTTACAGCACAGAAGGAGGCCATTTGGCCCATCCAGCCCGTGCCCGCTCTCTGCAAAAGCAATCCAGCTCGTCCCACTCCCCTGCTCTTTCCCTGTAGCTCTGCAATTTTTTTTCCTTCAAGTACTTATCCAATTCCCTTTTGAAAGCCACGACTGAATCCGCCTCCACCACCCTTTCAGGCAGTGCATTCCAGATCGTAACCACTCGCTGCGTAAAAAGGTTTTTCCTCATGTCGCCTTTGGTTCTTTTGCCAATTACCTAAATCTATGTCCTCTGATTCTCGACCCTTCTGCCAATGGGAACAGCTTCTCTCTATATACTCTGTCAAGACCCTTCATGATTTTGAACACCTCTATCAAATCTCCTCTCAATCTTCTCTGTTCTAAGGATAACAACCCCAGCATCTCCAGTCTATCCCCGTAACTGAAGTCCCTCATCCCTGGAACTGTTGTAGTAAATCTTTTCTGCACCCTCTCTAATGCCTTCACATCCTTCCTAAAGTGCGGTACCCAGAATTGAACACAATACTCCAGTTGTGGCCGAACCAGTGTTTTATAAAGGTTCATCATAACTTCCTTGCTTTTGTACTCCATGCCTCGATTTATAAAGCCCAGGATCCCGCTTTATACCTGCCCTGCCACCTTCGGCGATTTGTGCACATAAACCCCGAGATCTCTCTGTTCCTGCACCCCCTTTAGAATTGTACCATTTAGTTTATATTGCTTCTCCTCGTTCTTCCTACCAAAATGTATCACTTTGCACTTCTCTGCATTAAATTTCATATGGGTCTGAAATGGCTGAGTACAGCAGGATTGCCCCAGTGCATCAGGTGCAGACATTTGGATGATGCTGATTTCTAATAGCAGTGTAGCTTTCTCCCAGCAGCTTGATCTATCAACTGGCTATGTAAGCGATGAGCAAGTTTTAGGATCTCTTGAGGACATAACACTCAGAACATTTGTTTTCAACACAATAATCCTTTGCTTTTTGAACTGTCACTGGGACTCTTTGGAACGAAGAATATTGAAGAAAAGTCAAATGTGCTCTTTACACCTTTTATGATTGAAGAACAATGCACAATCACAAATCAGATTTATCTTCCCCAGATTCCAGAGCTCAGACAACACCTTCATTAGATGAAGAAGTAATGGCTGAGAGCTGCACAAATGGCCAATAGAAGCACTCTTCAAAGTCCTGCACACAATTAAATTGTACAGACGACACAATGAAAGGTAATATTGAAAGGACCAAACTTTACCAAGTAACGCAAACTTCCTGATGTGCACTACATACCAAAATCACATGGGCAGAAGCATTGGCCTATTTAAAATAAATGGGTTAATGCCTCCACTAAAATAGCAGAAAGAGTATTTTCAGCCAAATCTGTTAAACATCGTATGCTAAATGCAATTTCAGCGTCATTTACGGTATTCTGAAATGCATATCATATCATACATTGTGCACAGTTTTACTGAATATTTAATTACTGTCTTAAATGTATACACCACATAGTGAAGTAGACAAATTGTATGAGAAATTACGCATATCTGTACATTGAAATTACATGGGCAATTCACTTGGCACTTCAGCCAGAAGTGCCGAGTGGATGATCCATCTCGGCCTCCTCCCGATATCCCCACCATCACAGAAGTCAGTCTTCAGCCAATTCGATTCACTCCAAGTGATATCAAGAAACGGCTGAGTGCACTGGATACAGCAAAGGCTGTGGGCACCGACAACATTCCGGCTGTGGTGCTGAAGACTTGTGCTCCAGAACTAGCCTCGCCTCTAGCCAACTGTTCCAGTATAGCTACAACACTGGCATCTACCCGACAATGTGGAAAATTGCCCAGGTATGTCCAGTCCACAAAAAGCAGGACAAATCAAATCCGGCCAATTACCGCCCCATCAGTCTACTCTCAATCATCAGCAAAGTGATGGAAGGTGTCGTCGACAGTGCTATCAAGCGGCACTAACTCACCAATAACCTGCTCAACAATGCTCAGTTTGGGCTCATGGACAAAAGAGCTGAATTCCAGAGGTGAGGTGAGAGTGACTGCCCTTGACATCAAGACATCATTTGACCGAATGTGGCACCAAGGAGCACTAGTAAAATTGAAGTCAATGGGAATCAGGGGGAAAACTCTCCAGTGGCTAAAGTCATACCTAGCACAAAGGAAGATGGTAGTGGTTGTTCGAGGCCAATCATCTCAGCCCCAGCCCCAGCATTGCTACAGGAGTTCCTCAGGGCAGTGTCCTAGGTCCAATCATCTTCAGCTGCTTCATCAATGACCTTCCCTCCATTATAAGGTCAGAAATGGGGATGTTCGCTGATGATTGCACAGAGTTCAGTTCCATTCACAACCCCTCAGATAATGAAGCAGTCCGTACCCGCATGCAGCAAGACCTGGACAACATCCAGGCTTGGGCTGATAAGTGGCAAGTAACATTCATGCCAGACAAATGCCAGGCAATGACCATCTCCAACAAGAGAGAGTCTAATTACCTCCCCTTGACATTCAACGGCATTACCATTGCCGAATCCCCCATCATCAACATCCTGGGGGTCACCATTGCCAGAAACTTAACTGGACCAGCCACATAAATACTGTGGCTATAAGAGCAAGTCAGAGGCTGGGAATTTTGCGGTGAGTGACTCACCTCCTGACTCCCCAAAGCCTTTCCACATCTACAAGGCACAAGTCAGGAGTTTAATGTAATACTCTTCACTTGCCTGGATGAGTGCAGCACCAACAACACTCAAGAAGCTCGACACCATCCAGGACAAAGCAGCCCACTTAATTGGCACCCCATCCACCACCCTAAACATTCATTCCCTTCACCAATAGGGCACCGTGGCTGCAGTGTGTACCATCTACAGGATGCACTGCAGCAACTCGCCAAGGCCTCTTCGATAGCACCTCCCTAGCCCCTGACCTTTACCACCTAGACGGACAAGGGCAGCAGGCACATGGGAACACCACCACCTGCATGTTCCCCTCCAAGTCACATACCATCCTGACTCGGAAATATATCGCCGTTCCTTCATCATCGCTGGGTCAAAATCCTGGAACTCCCTTCCTAACAGCACTGTGGGAGAACCTTCACCACACACTGCAGCGGTTCAAGAAGGCGGCTCACCACCACCTTCTCAAGGGCAATTAGGGATGGGCAATAAATGCTGGCCTTGCCAGCGACGCCTCTGCTACCTCTGCAAAAACACCCAACAGTATTTGCAAGATGAATGGCAATGGACAGTTAATTGACTTAGCCATCATTTGGTAAATAGACATACGGCACATCAAATTCACTCTGACGATGGATTAACATTGTGTTATAACAATGGACACAGGAATGAAAAGTATTGTCAACAGCATCTTCTGGGCTAGACTTACTCCACAAGTGGACAGTCTAGACTAATTTGTGAAAAATGCAAGACAAATGAAGGATACAAACTATTCCAATGCGAGCTGAATATCCCACCTTCCACCCTCTGTAAACTTCCATCATCCAATACTCTGCTCATCAAGCCTCTGTTTGCTGACCTACAATGGCTCCCGGTCCCCCAAATGTAGAATTCTCATCCTTGTATTTAAATCCTTCCATGGCCTCGCCCTTTCCTATTCTCTATAACCTCATCCAGTCCTACAACCACCCAAACTCTCTATTCCTCTGACCCCAACCTCTTGTGCATCTCATCGAATGATACAGCACGGAAGGAGGCCATTCGGTCCATCATGTTTGTACCATCTCTTTGAAAGAGCTATCCAATTAGTCCTACTCCCTTGCCCTTTCCCCATAGCCCTGCATTTTTTCCCCTTCAAGTATTTATCCAATTCCCTTTTGAAAGTTACTATTAAATCTGCTTCCACCGCCCTTTTAGGCAGTGCATTCCAGATCACTACAACTCCACCTCCCTTTGCCCCACCATTGCTGGCAGTGCCTTCAGCCCCCTAAGTCCCAATCTCTGGAATTCCCTCCCTAAACCCCACCACCTTTCCAAATCCCTCTCCTCCTTTAAGCCCCTCTTTGACCAAGCTTTTAGTCAGCCCTCCTAACATTGCCTTCTGTGGTTCAATGTCCATTTATTCCCTTGTACTCATGTGACACACCTTTGGCTGTTTTCTACATTAAAGGCAGCATATAAATGCAAGTTGTTGTTGTAGAAAGGAACGAGAAATCTAATCATTTGGTGACCACCAAGCTTCAACAATGCTCTGAAGGACATTGACAGACTGAGGTGTACTAATTCTGCCTCAATCAAGAGAGCAGCACACTAATCACCAACACAAATAATGGGGCGGATCCTGCTGGAAAAGTAACAGAGAGTTAACAACGCACGCTGTTATTAATGTGCAAATCGGCCAGCAAGTTCAGGGGATTAAGAGATACGCCATGGATTGCAAATCTTCAGAACTTGCTGGACGATTTACGCCGCTCCTCCATTTGCTTCGCACAAATGGTATCTCGCCCTCAACCTCCCCGTTATTTTTAAAAACTTGCTGGATTTGCACATTAATTGCTCATTAAACTCGCCACAGAAAGTTAATTCTGGTAATAGGAGCGTAAGTACCTTTATAACGATGTGATAATTGTTAATGCAATGTAATCAATCACTCTGGCCCCGAAAGGGAACAATTTAAAGTGTTCAATCTCATTCCTGTATGTAGTAAATTGTTGTTGGAGATCTTAAAAATGTCAAATTTAATTTTTAAAAATTTCTTTCTTATTTTCCCTTTCTGTCTCTTTTTTTTCTCTCTCTCTTAATCCAATCTTTCTTTCCCTCTCTTTGTTTATCTTTCTGTACCTGATTTGACTCTAATTCGCCCTATTTCCTTCTCTGTCGTTCCTCTGTTTCCTTCTCAATCCTTAAATCTCATTGATTAAAGGAACAGACTGTAGGTCCTGCTGTTCACCAAGGTCCCAGATGTCCCAGATATCCCATTGCCCTCGCCGGGCCGTTATGAAGGGTGAGGGAAAAAGTCTAACTAACAGGGCATGCCAGCAAGATCCAGCCCATTGCTACGGTGGCAAGAACTTTTTGATAATCTTCTAAAATGGCAATCTAACATCACCCATGAAGCTCCAGCCAAAGTGATGCTGTGACCGATATCTAAAACGTGGATGTGCCCTGCTGCCCCAGAAGAAGCTAATAAACTGGTTCGTATAAAAAATAGAAAAACTCTGGTTCCGAAAAGGGTCTACAAATTTGGATGCAATGTATGAACTACATGGTCTATCTGGAGAAATTGTGCAATCCCTCTGACTTGTAGAGATACAGTCACCGCTACCGAAATATAATTTTCATAATCTCACACACTCTCTCTCTCTCTCGTCAAGCCAGGAAGATTCTGGCTAGATTGCTCAATTGACTTCTCAGCAACGTTGGAGATGTTTTACTTACAGAAACATGGGCTGGATTCTAATTGAAGTAGACCTCCACTGTGATCTTCGGCACACATCAAAAGTAAGACAAATGTAGGGAATGGAACGTGGACCTTACGCAATCTTTAATGACCTCACAAAAAGCATTTGACATAGCCATCGGGCTAGAATGTGAAACTGCTGTCCAAGTTTGGATGCCCAGAAACAACTGACAATGTTGCAGGATGGTATGGGAACAAAAAAGGTCACACTTGTGCAGTTGGGGATGCTGTATTAAGATTAGGGTTTGGGCACATTGTTGGACACAGTGCAGGGAGCTTTATTTTGCATTTGACTGCAACACCTGACCTGGAAGCACTTGATGCTAACATTGGGAGCCCAAAATGTTCCTGCAGTAACGCTCTTCATTTTGATGAGCACAAAATTCACAAAGCAGAAAAGATTCAAGGGGCATGTAATGGGAATGTAAAGCATCATATCGAGGATAAGCAGAAGGCTGTCAAAAAGCAATTCTGCAGGGGTTTTCGCTCGATCTCCCCCTGCAGAAGATTGGCGGAAAACCAGAGAGACAGCATGAATGGCCATTTCCAGCCATTAACGCCGTTTCTCTGGGGATATCTCCCGTCAAAGTTGCAGCGGGAGATTACATAGAATTTACAGCACAGAGACAGGCCATTCAGCCCAACTGGTCTATGTCGGTGTTTATGCTCCCTCCGAGCCTCCTCCCACCCCTCTTCTTCTCATCCAAACAGCATAACTTTCTATTCCTTTCTCCCTCACGTACTTATCTAGCTTCCCCTTGAATGTAATTCTCCTTTGGAATTTCAGGGTCAAGGAACCTAAGAGGCTAGAGGATTTGGATGAATTATAAAGAAAAGCAAAAGCAAGTTAAAGTGTAATAAGGTAAGCCCAGAGAAATGTTCTCGGGACTGTTGAGAAGATCTTGAGTACTGAGAACATAAGATCATAAGAAATAGGAGCAGGAGTAGGCCATATGGACGCTCGAGCCTGCTCTGCCAGTCTTAACATCATGACTGATCTTCTACCTCAACTCAACCTATCCCCATATCACTTGATTCTCTTAGTGTCCAAAAATCTATCGATCTCAGTCTTGAATATACTCAATGACTGAGCAGCCACAGCCCTCTGGGGTAGAGAATTCCAAAGATTCACAACACTCTGAAGGATTTCCCATAAAAGGTCAAAGAAAGAATTAGGTTAACTTATAAATCCTAGTGGGAATCTCGAAACTGGAACAAGAAATAGCAAATTTATTAAATGGTTATCTTACAACCGCCATTAGGAAGAGGAGGGAACATAACCTTCAATGTAAGATTTCCTGGAGAGAAGCAGACAGAACTCAATGTACCTTTAATATTTATGCAAGTTCCTTAGACTCAGAAGGGATTGTTGGGGATTGGAAAGTGGCTAAAATATCTCTCTTATCCAAAAAATGGGTCTGAAGATATATTTGAAATTGGAAACCAGTTGTAAGGACAACCTTCAAAATGATTTTGAGTGATCTAGTGGGAGAACATTTGGAAAAGCCGAACTTGTTAAAGGACTGTCAGCATGGATTCAGGAAAGAGAGGTCATGTTTAATTAATCTGCTGGATTTATTTCGGTCGTGCTGAGCAGGGGAATGCAGCTGAGATTATACATTTTGATTTCTCAGAAGCATTTGACAAGTTTTCACATTTGGTATTTAAAATGGCCAAGGTAAGGAGTCACAGAACAGGAAGTAAAGTTCAGCGCTGGACAAAATAATCACCTTACAGCTCAGAATCAGAGCTTATCAGGCTGAACTAAAATTACAAGCATTGTAACCTGGGGTCATTCTCGGGACCAGCGCTATATTTAACATATAATTAGCAGATCTCCCATGGCATTGCTCATGGTGATTCTGGGAATGCACTGTTTTGTAACATTGGACTACAAAATCCCAGATTTACAGGTATCAGCCATGGCTCAATGACTAGTACTCTCGTCTCTGAGTCAGGAAGGTTGTGGGTTCATGGTCCCACTCCAGATAGTCGAACACATCATCTCGGCTGACACTCCAGTGCAGTACTGAGGGAGTGCTGCACTATCCAAGGTGCTGTCTTTCTGATGAGATGTCTTCCCTCTCAGGTAGTCATAAAAGATCCCATGCCACTATTTGAAGAAGAGCAGGGGAGTTGTTCCTGGTGTCCTGGCCAATATTTATCCCTCAACCAACATCACTAAAATGATTACATTGCTGTATGTGGGACCTTGCTGTGCGCAAACTGGCTGCTGCGTTTCCTACGTCACAACAGTGACTACCCTTCAAAAGTACTTAATTGGCTGTAAAGCACTTTTTTATGCAGTGAGTTGTTATGATCTGGAATGCACTGCCTGAAAGGGTGGTGGAAGCAGATTGAATAGTAACTTTCAAAAAGGAATTGGATAAATACCTGAAGGGGAAAAATTCACAGGGCTATGCAGAAAGCGCAGGGGAGAGGGCCTTATTGCATAACTCTTTCAAAGAGCCGGCATAAGCCTGAGGGGCTGAATGGCCTCCTTCTTTGCTGTAACATTTTATGTTTCTCTGATTCTATAAGAAAGCATAAATATAAGACCATCACTAAGAGCAAATAGGGAGAGATTATTAAACACTAGTTAATGCAGAAGGTTGTTATGCTTTGGAACATCCTACCAGAAACAGTGGTTGAAGCAGAATCGCAAGAATAGCTTTCAAACGGGAAATGACCAAATATTTCTGAATGGTGTACTTCTGGGTGTACGATTTTATTCTATGGTTACTGTATGAGAAATCAGGGCTGAAAGCTTTATCTTGGAGAATATTTTTGGATGGTATAATATTGGTTGACACTTAATCAGTCAGACTGAGGAAAATGATCCTTACATAAAATTACATAGAATTTACAGCAAAGAAACGGGCCATTCGGCCCAACTGGTCTGTGCCAGTAGTTATGGTCCACACTAGCCTATATCCTATGACACAAAAGATATTATATTATAATATTATATTATTTAGACTATTGAATTAGATGATGGTATGCTACATAAAATCTGCAACTTTAGAAATGGTGCCAAAATACAATAGACATTTATAAAGCATTCCTCATGTCACAGAATGTCACAGAGTACTTTATAAGGGGAAAGGTGGACGTTAAGCAGGAAGTAAAGGGAGTAGATAGTTCGGAAGGCTTCTGAATGCAAGGAAGAGAGGCAATGAAACAAAGTGGTTTCAGAACTGAGGGCAATAATGAAAATAAAGCAATCAGATTCAACAAAGAAAGACCTGCATTTATACAGCGCCTTTCACGACCTCAGGACACCTCAAAGCTCTTTACAACCAAAGAAGTACTTTTTTTTTTGAAGTGTAGTCACTGTTGTAATGTAGGAAACGCGGCATCCAATTTGCACAAAGCAAGGTCCCACAAACAGCAATGAGATAATGACCAGATAATTTGTTTTAGTGATGTTAGTTGAGGGATAAATATTGGCCAGGACACTGGGGAGAACTCCCCTGCTCTTCTTTGAAATAGTGCCATGGGATCTGTTACGTCCACCCGAGAGGGCACACGGGGCCTCGGTTGAACATCTCATCTGAAAGACGGCACCTCCGATAGAGCAGCACTCCCTCAGTAATGCACTGGGAGTGTCATCATAGATTTTGTGCTCAAGTCTCTGGAGTGGGGCTTGAACCCACAATGTACTGACTCAAAGACAAGAGTAGTACCAACTGAGTCATGGCTGACATTTTCAGAAGGATTTAGATCTTTCAGGCAATGGCCAATAGGTGGCTGGGGCAATTCAATGTGGATAATATCAATTAATTAGTACAGGTGCAAGGAAGCAGTAAAGAGTGTATGCTAAGTGGTGCTGATCAAGAAAACATCCAATAGGTCAGAGTGAATAAATCTATGAAACAGCTAGAACAGTGGATAGCTATTGTAAATATAAAGGGGAGCACGATACTTGGCTGCATTGGTAAAGAAATAAAAGTACAAATGTAAAAAATGGTTGGCCCCGATATTAGCGGGGAGGTGGGTTGGCAGCGGGGGGCAATTGGGTGCACATGAACCAAACTTACCGTTTCCGTCGCGATTGCATGTTGATTGTGATGATTAACGTCCTCTCCGGGTTTTGCGCCTGGCAGCTAGCCTGATTGATGGGGGGGGGGGGGAGAGGGAAGATCAGGGGAAGAGGGGAAGATCGGGGGAAATTCAGGGGAAGATCGAGGGGGGACATTGGGAGAAGATCGGGGGGACATTGGGGTAGATCAGGGGGAGATTGGGGGAAGATCAGGGGGAGATTGGGGGAAGATCAGGGGGACATTGGGAGGACATGGGGGAAGATCGGGGGGACATCGGGGGAAGATCGGGGGGAGATCCGGGGTCATGGGGGGACATCGGGATGGTGAAGAGGGGGACATTGGAGCGGGAGACTTCGGACATCGGAGCAGGTTTCAAAGGTAGGTTTCACCAGGCAGAATCAGAAGCGGTGGGCAAGTCGCCCAGGTAAGTTAAAAATCTTTCTAATCGCTTACTCTGTAACAGGTAAAGTGCCTTAAGTCCCTCAATGAGGTACATTTGGCTCTTTAACTGTCATCCCGCCGGCTTTAATTGGCGGCGGGACTTCCGGTTTCGGGTCGCCCCGCGCACACAGGTGGGTCCCTGGGAAACTCGGAAGCCGGTGGGTTGGAGCCGGCTTCCAAACCCAAATGGGATTTACGCGATTTTCAGAACCCCCCCTGCCCCCAACACACCTCCATTTACCTCCTAACATCATCCCCGTTGTCTTTTTACTGTACGAAGCACGGGTCTGCCCCTATCTGGAGTATTGTGTGCAGTTGGATCTCTTAATCATAGGAACATAGAAATTGCTGGGCAAAAAAAGACCAAGGTCCATCCAGTTCACCCTCTACCACCCTGGTAGTCGCATGATACAATGATAATGGAGTTATTGACTAATCATAGCAGTCAATCTCTATCAGTTAGTCTACAACAGACCCAGACACGAGGAGAGGAAAACCCCCAGTGGTGGAGAGCTTTGGGAACCACAGGTCCTAAGTCACCTTTTTCCTCCTAAGCATGTTACACTCACCACATGTCATGTCTCAAATTACTCATATACTGTATCCAAAAATCTGTACCATAGAAAGATTATTATCACCCTTCAGAGGGTACAAGGTGAACAATACAGATGATTCAATTTAGAGGGAATGTAAGTCATGAGGAACGGTTAGGGAGGGGGGGCCTGTTTTCTTTGGACAAGAGGAGACCGTGAGGTGATCCGGTGGAAGTTTCCACGGTTATAAACGGAATTCCCAACATTAAACTTGGCAAACTGATCATCGTGATGAAAAGGTTCAAATACCGTGCAAGTTAAAAATGAGGGAATTAGTTGTACAAAAGTGCGAGGAAACTGTAGAGTTAATTACCAGCGAAGATCAGTGAAGAAGGACGGGTTCAAGAGACAATTAGATGCATTTTTGGAATGAGAAGGGATTGAGGCATATGGCCTGGAGATAGATAGGTAATCTATCATCTTGTTAAGCCTTGTGACCTTTTCCTGTTTCTGCCCCTGTTCTTATGACAGTATCTCAAGTACTGTGTTTTCACAGTTTCACAGCCAGTCTAAAAACGATACACAATTCCTACACCATCAACTGAAAACAAATCAGGATAGCAACAATTCACACGCACTGGTAATTAGATACAAAATGTATGTCCTACGGGAGTGTGGAAGTTGGAACACAATTAGCAATCTTCTCGAAGCAGACTGCTTCAGTGATGCGTGCTTTCTGTAGGATATGGCTGTGGTTTTAGTCTGACTTTTCAATGTGAAATAGGTTCTTGCTGGTTATGCGATGGTTTAGAAGGCACTTAATTGTGATACCATCTCTCCATGTCTCCTGCATTCGCCAGTACTGGAGTGGTAGACATCGCATTGCTTCAGGAATGGTATTCTCTTCGCAGCTATAATGACTAAAGGTGTACACTGCACTTAGAGGCACTAAAGGAAAAATTGTACACACAGCAATTATGCTAGCCTGACATCATCTCTGCACATTCACTCGTAAAATAATAAATTAAAAATAAAATCCAAAATACTGCGGATGCCAGAAATCTGAAATAAAAACACAAAATGCTGGAGAAGCTCAGCAAGTGAGGCAGCATCTGTGGAGAGAGAATCAGAGTTAATATTTCAGGCTGAAGACCTTTCGTCAGAACTGGAAGATGTTAAAAGAGTTAAAGTTTTTGAGCAAGTACAGAGCGAGGGAAAGGGGGAGAGGGGAAGGAAAGAACAAAAGGGAAGCTCTGTGATAGGGTAGAGAGCACGAGTGATTAAATGACAAAAGGGATGATGGTGCAAGGCAAGGAGGGTGGTAATGGGACAGGTTAAGGAACAAAAGATTGGTCTAGAGTAGCTGTAAATAGCAACAGCAGAACCATTAACAGCTCTTGCTGTCTGAAAAAATGGGAGCAGTGGTTATGATCTGAAGTTATTGAAATCAGTGTTGAGTCCGGAAGCTTGCAAAGCACCTAAACGAAAGATGAGGTACTGTTCCTCGAGCTTACGTTGAGCTTCATTGGAACAGTGTAAGAGGCCGAGGACAGAGAGATCAGGGTAGGAGTGGGACGGGGAATTAAAATGGCAAGTGACCGGCAGGTCAGGGTCACACTTGCGGACAGAGCGGAGGTGTTCAGCAAAGCGATCACCCAATCTGCGTTTGGCCTTCCCAGTGTAGAGGAGACCGCATTGTGAGCAGCGAATACAGTCATCAATGTACCAGAAAAAGAGGTGAGGGAGGGGACCTGAGTACTTCTTTCAATTTAGTGCACTGTATTCGCTAGTCACAATGTGGTCTCCTCTACATTGGGGAGACCATGGTTCTGCTGTTGCCATTTACAGCTACTCTAGACCTATCACAGACCTTCCCTTTTGTTCTTTCCTTCCACCCCCCCCACCCCCACTTCCTTGACTCTGTACTTGCTTAAAAACTTTAACTCTTTAACATCTTCCAGTTCTGACGAAAGGTCTTCGACCTGAAACGTTAACTCTGATTCTTTCTCCACAGATGCTGCCTGACTTGCTGAGCTTCTCCAGCATTTTCTGTTTTTAATTTATAAATGAAATCTGTTCTTATGTTAGCAAACTCAAATTAGTAGGAAAGGTTTCAATAATATTGGGGACTAACTTACTGAAATGTAATATTTGGCTGTTAATCTACTTTGTGGTTTCTTTACATGTGCTAGTCTGTTATTTAGTTTTTGGTGCATTTTTGCAGAAGTTTAGTTGATGGAAGAGAAATTCTGCTTTGGGCTCACCATATTAATAGCCAAAATCGACTGGACATGTCAACCACATTGCAGACTACCGGAATGCAATTCATCGCAGATCTCATGCAGAAAAAAAACGGAAAGTAAAAGTTTTTTTGGAGGTATGCACAATTCGTGATAAGTTTACACGATCACTTCACGAATTGCATCACAGCAACTTTGCACATCTCTACTTCCTAAAAAATTCATTTTCCGGATGTGGATGTCACTGGCAAGGCTGGCATTTATTGCCCATCCTTAGTTGCCCCTTGAGAAGGTGGTGGTGGGCCTTCTTCTTGAACCGCTGCAGTCTGCGTGGTGAAGGTGCTCCCATAGTGCTGTTAGTTAGGGAGTTCCAGCGACAATGAAGGGACGGTGATATATGTACAAGTCGGGATGGTGTGTGGCTTAGAGGTGAACCTGATTTGCAAACAATTTTACCTTGAAGCTTAAATCCTTTGAAGAAGCATATGTATTGATTCTTATTTCTATCAATTAAACTTATGCTACTTTCCTGCTGCTTTTCACTCATTAAGATGGAATGGTCTTGATTACAGATTCCGCCACAGCTGACATCAATGCCACTTCAAGTCAGCTGATGCAAAAGATTAGATTAGCAGGGCAAGATTTTGGTTTGTTTATCCCCTCAAGATGGCACTCCATGCAATTGGATACCACAAAACTGCTGGGGAATAAGATACGCGCAAAAGCTATCCCTTCACTAGCGTAGATGTGGAGATGCCGGTGATGGACTGGGGTGGACAAATGTAAGGAATCACTACTCACCTGACGAAGGAGATAATCTCCGAAAGCTTGTGATTTTAAAATAAAATTGTTGGACTATAACCTGGTGTTGTAAGATTCCTTACATTTATTCACTAGCGTAGGAAGGGAACAGCATTGTGAGGTACTTATGTGAAGTAAAAGGGGAGACAGCTGGCCTGACACTACTCTTTGGACTGTTGTGGAAATAGACACCATCTCCGACACCACCTCCAGTTTCTCCACCCAAATGTTTTCATGCCCTGAGTCAGGTTGACAATTGGCATTGAATTAGGGGCAGTTTTGAGTGGTGAAGGCTATTCTGAGATTGTGGGTGAATACTTGCGATAATGGCGGTCTCCTGTTCAGCTACCTACTTGGTCAAAAATAAATTTTACGTCTTTACAAATATGAAAATCAATATACAAATAATCTCCACATGTGCATCATTACTGGCAAAATGTCATGTGCAAGTCGTTATTTTCTTAAAGGGATCATCCTAATTAGACCAAAAAATAAAACCCAGTGACTGATTAGGAGCCAATTTGAAGTTTATCTCTGATTTGGAATTTGTCCATTCAGAATTCAAATTAATACTTTCAATTACTGATTTTCTAACTTATTCTCCTTGCATTTTTGGCTCAACTCCATAATGTAATTCTCGCACATAAATCCCCAGTGCCCACTGATTATTTATACACTCACAGCCATTCAATATTTATTTTTGATAAAGCAGAGATTGCCGAGGTGGTTTTTCTTCCCACTTAGGTACCCAATGCTCTTGCCTGACGAGCTCTTCACTCACACTGACTCCACAATTCTGCTTCACGGAGCAGTTGCACTTAAAGTCGACTTTTTTAACGCAACAAGTTGTGATGATCTGGAAGGCACTGCCTGAAAGGGTGATGGAAGCAGATTCAATAGTAATGTTCAAAAGGCAACTGGATAAATACTTAAAAAGAAAAAAATTGCAGGGTTACGGGGAAAGAGCAGGAGAAATAGGACTAATTGGATGGCTCTTTCAAAGAGCCAGCACAGGAACGAAGGGCCAAATGGCCTCCTTCCGTCCTGTATGATTCTATGACTGTATGAATAAGAATAAAATATGCTGTAATTTTACCGGATATTTGATATTCCCACTTACAGTTAGCTGAGAGGCTCCCCGTGTTTTTACAAAGTGAATTAGCATTTAGGCTTTTAGCACTCACACTGAACAATTGGCACATTATTTCCTCAAAGCAAATTGTTCATAAATTACCAGAGTGGATCACTTGAGCTGCTGCAATCATTGTCTTGCCATAAATGAATTAGAAAGGTGAGAAACATATTCAGAATTTATAAAGCAACAGCAAGTCGCTAAATACCACGTCAAACTGGATTAAAAACAGATTGCACCCACAGATTACTGTAGTGTGGTAAACATCATACAGTAAATATCAACAGTGTCATCTGCATACTGGCATTTATAAAGTGTTCTATCTACACCACTCACATCAGCCTTTCCACCCTTTAGTAAACATTAAATGGAACTGCAGAGGGCACTGCAACACTGTATTAAAATTAAATTCAGCAGTCATTTCTGAAAGTGGAGTGTGCTTTAATGAACCCCATTTTTTTTTAATAAGACCATGTGAACTTATAAATTGTTGGCAACAGGTAAAGTCCATTAGGACCAATAAGCCCAGCCTCTTGAAATATTGACCTTAGATCCAGAATATGAATTGATTAAAAATCAAGACTTAGCTGCGGTAGCTTAATACACAGGTAGCCATTTTCCACACCTTATAGATTATTGTAACGAGCAAGCAAGGACAAGAATTCTTAAACCATTCTCCTTAGAATCATGGAATGATACAGCACAGGAGGCCGCCATTCGGCCCATTGTGCCTGTGCCTGCTCTTTGAAAGAACTATCCGATTAGTCCCACTCCCCAGCTCTTTCCCCATAACCCTGATTTTTTTTCCTTTTTAAGTATTTATCCCATTCCCTTCTGAAAGTTATTATTGAATCTGCTTCCACCACACTTTCAGGCAGCGCGTTCCAGATCATTATAACTCATTGCGTTAAAAAAAAATTCCTCATCTCCCCTCTAGTTCTTTTGCCAATGATCTTAAATCTGTGTCCTCTGGTTACTGACCCTCCTGCCAGTGGAAACAGTTTCCCTCCATCTACCCTATCAAAAACCCTCATAATCTTGAACACGTCTATTAAATCTCTGTTTAACTTTGTTCTAAGGAGAACAACCCCAGCTTCTCCAGTCTCTCCACATAACTAAATTCCCTTATCCCTGATACCATTCTGGTAAATCTCCTCTGCACCCTCTCTAAGGCTGTGACATTCTTTCTAAAGTGAGGTGCCCAGAATTGAACACAAAGCTCCAGCTGAGGCCATAACCAGTGTTTTATAAAGCTTTACCATAACTTCCTTGCTTTTGTACTCTATGCCTCTATTCATAAAGCCAAGGGTCCTGTATGCTTTTTAAAAATTCCGTAATTCCTTAAATTATTATTTTTATTACTTTTGATTTGAAATGATTTGGATAATCTAAATAGACTGTATGAATAATAAAAAGTCATCTTGTCCTGTGAAGGGAAATCTAGGGGAGGGGCAATGCAGTGAATTCACTCAGCACCCGAAACTAGCATGGAGATGGCTACCCAGAAACTGGAGCCATCTTCACCCCCATGGAAATCAGTCACAAACATAAAATCAACAAGATTGTTGGCGTATTTGTGCGCATAAGGCATTATTTTACAAATTTCCGCTCCTGACACTTAGCTTCAACAAGCAGGACCACATTCGAAGTGTGTCCCATCACCCTCCCACAAGATTTTCCTTCCAATATAATTACAAACAAGCTGATAACTTAGACTTGGCATTTGAGAAGCTGAGTCTTAATTATGAATGAGGGCTTCAACTGTGGAAAGAAAGAGATAACTTGCATTTATATAGCACCTTTCACAACCTCAGGATGTCCCAAAGCACTTCAGAGCCAATGAAGTACTTTTGAAGTGTAGTCACTGTTGTAATGTAGGAAACGAGGCAGCCAATTTGCGCACAGCAAGGTCCCACAAACAGCAATGTGATAATGACCAGATAATCTGTTTTAGTGATGTTGGTTGAGAGATAAATATTGACCAGGACACCGGAGAGAACTCCCCTGTTCTTCTTCAAAATAGTGCCATGGAATCTTTTGCATCCACCTGAGGGGTCAGACGGGGCCTTAGTTTAACGACTCATCCGAAAGACGGCACCTCCAGCAGTGCTGTACTCCCTCAGTGCTGCACTGGAAGTGTCAGCGTGGATTATGTGCTCAAGTCTCAGGGATGGGATTTGAACCCATGACCTTCTGACTCAGAGACGAGAGTGCTACCAATGGAGGACTGAGATGGGCAAAGATGGATAATGTTCCAGAGATGAAAGAATGCTGTCTTGGTAATAACTGGGATATGGACTTTGAAACTCAGCTCAGGGTTGAAATGAAAACCGAGGTTGAGCATCATTTGTTTTAGCCTGAGAGAGCAGCTCAGGAGTGGGACAAAGTTGGGAGGCGAGTAGAGTTGGGGGCTAGGTTAGAGAGCTTTCGTTGTGAGCCAGGTTAGAGAGCTTTCGTTGTGAGCCAAATAAGATGGCTTTGGCTTTTCCAGTGTTCAACTGGGAAACGTTCTGGCTCTTTAATTCCACAACTTTATGTCAAATCAGCAGTCGGGCAACACAGAGGTAGAATTGAGAGTGGTGGAGGTGAGTTACAGCTGGGTGTCATCGGCATTCTGACCTCTTGCATGTCCCCGATTTTCATCCCTCCACCATTGGTGGTCATGCCTTCAGCTGCCGAGGCCCTACGCTTTGGAATTCCCTCTTTAAAACCACCTGTTCTAATATCTCCTTATGTGGCTTGGTGTCAAAGTTTGTCTGGTAAGGATCATGTGAAGCGCCTTGGGACGTTTTACTACGTTAAAGGCGCTATATAAATGCAAGTTGTTGTTGCGTATGGACACTGACCCATGTCGATAGATAATGTTTCCGAGGAGCAGCATATAAAGAAGGTCAGAAAGCTGGCCAAGGAGAAACCTTGTGTTACTTCAGAGGTGACCTTGCGGAGGCAGGAGGAGAAGCTTTTTCTGGAGATATGATTAATGCGGTGGTACAAGTAGGAGTGGAAACAGTCGAGGGCAATCCACCAAAGGTGAACAACAAATGAGAGATGCTGAAGAAGGATGGAGCTGCTGAAACCCTCATCCATGCCTTTGTTACCTCTAGATTCGACTAGTCCGATGCTCTCCTGGCAGGCCTCCCACTTTGCACCCTCTGTAAACTTAAGCTCATCAAAAATTCTGCTGCCTGTATCCTAACTCGCATCAAGTCCCGTTCATTCATCACCCCTGTTCTCACTGACCTACATTGGGGCCCAGTCCAGCAACACCTCGATTTTAAAATTCTCATCTTCGAGCTCAAATCCTTCCATGGCCTCGCCCCTCCCTATCTCTGTAACAACCTCCAGTCCTACAACCCTCCGAGATCTCTTCGCTCCTCCAATTCTGGCCTCTTGCTCATCCCTGATTTTCTTCACTCCACCATTGGTGGTCGTGCCTTCAGCTGCCTAGGCTCTAAGCTCTGGAATTCCCTCGCTGAACCTCTCCTCCTCGCTCCCTCTTTCTCCTCCTTTAAGATGCTCCTTAAAACCTACCTCTTTGACTAAGCTTTTGGTCAGCTTTTTTTTTTATTCGTTCATGGGAAGTGGTCGTCGCTGGCAATGCCAGCATTTATTGCCCATCCCTAACTGCCCTTGAGAAGGTGGTGGTGAGCCGCCTTCTTGAACCGCTGCAGTCCGTGTGGTGAAGGTTCTCCCACAGTGCTGTTAGGTAGGTAGTTCCAGGATTTTGACCCAGCGACGATGAAGGAACGGCGATATATTTCCAAGTCAGAATGGTGTGTGACTTGGAGGGGAACGTGCAGGTGGTGTTGTTCCCATGTGCCTGCTGCCCTTCTCCTTCTAGGTGGTACAGGTCGCGGGTTTGGGAGATGCTATCGAAGAAACCTTGGCGAGTTGCTGCAGTGCATCCTGTGGATGGTACACACTGCAGCCACAGTGCGCCGGTGGTGAAGGGAGTGAATGTTTAGGGTGGTGGATGGGGTGCCAATCAAGTGGACTTCTTTGTCCTGGAGTCTTGTTGGAGCTGCACTCATCCAGGCAAGTGGAGAGTATTCCATCACACTCCTGACTTGTGCCTTGTAGATGGTAGAAAGGCTTTGGGGAATCAGGAGGTGAGTCACTCGCCACAGAATACCCAGCCTCTGACCAGCTGAAGATGGTTGGGCCCACGACACTGCCCTGAGGAACTCTTGCATCAATGCCCTGGGGCTGAGATGATTGGCCTCCAACAACCACTACCATTTTCCTTTGTGCTAGGTATGACTCCAGCCACTGGAGAGTTTTCCCCCTGATTCCCATTGACTTCAATTTTATTAGGACTCGATGTCAAGAGCAGTCACTCTCACCTCACCTTTGGAATTCAGCTCTTTTGTCCATGTTTGGATCAAGGCTGTAATGAGGTCTGGAGCCGAGTGGTCCTGGCGGAACCCGAACTGAGCATCGGTGAGCAAGTTATTGGCGAGTAAGTGTCGCTCGATAGCACTGTTGACGACACCTTCCATCACTTTGCTGATGATTGAGAGTAGACTGATGGGGCGGTAATTGGCCGGATTGGATTTGTCCTGCTTTTTGTGGACAGGACATACCTGGGCAATTTTCCATATTGTCGGGTAGATGCCAGTCTTGTAGCTGTACTGGAACAGCTTGGCTCAGTGTTAAAGTTTGTTTGCTAATCGGTCCTGTGAAGCGCCTTGTGGCGTTTCATTACTTTAAAGGCACTAAATAAACGCAAGTTGTTGTTGTTGACCGTGTCAAATGTTGCAAAGAGCTCAAGGCGGGATAACACACCATGGTCTCAGCCACTTAAGATGTCATTGCTGACTTTGATTAAGGTTGTCTCAGTCCTGTGGGCTGGGCGGAAGCCATATTTTAGGGGAGGTGAGCATGGAGCTGGGTGGCAACAATACGTTCAAGTTGCAAAGTATTTTGTATGCTGTAATGGATAGGGTCGATAATCTTACAGACTGCCCTTTTAAATCTTGCTTGGTCTTAATTGAGAAATCAATAAGATCAATAAAACCATAATGCTGTCCTTACATAATAAACTTTCAATGGCCTAGTGTACCAGCATTCATTAAAAAAAATCATTCACATTGCTCTTAATACCACTGTCTTTTATATTAACTTCCCTGGACAACCTGTCAGCCATTTAATTTTTTAACTGTAGGCTATAGTTGATATTGTTCTCATAGGAACAGGAGGAGGCCATTCACCCCCTCGAGCCTTTTCCGCCATTCATTTAGATCATGGCTGATCTGTATTTTAACTCCATTTACACCCCTTGGTTCTGTAACCCTTAATACCCTTGCCTAACAAAATTCTATGAACCTCAATTTTGAAATTTTCAATTGACCCCCAGCCTCAACAACTTTTTGGGGGAGTGTGTTCCAGATTTCCACTACCCTTTGTGTGAGGAAGTCCCTCCTGACATCACCCATGAATGGCCTGGCTCTAATTTTAAGGTTATGGCCCCTTGTTCTGGACTCCCCCACTGGAGGAAATAGTTTCTCTCTATCCACCGTATAAAATCCTTTTATCATCTTAAACACCTCAATTAGATCACCCCTTAATCTTCTATAGTCAAGGGAATACAAGCCTAGTCTATGCAACCTGTCCTCATAATTTAACCCTTTATGCCCCGGTTCCCCTCCAAGTCACACACACCATCCCGACTTGGAAATATATCGCCGTTCCTTCATCGTCGCTGGGTCAAAATCCTGGAACTCCCTACCTGACAGCACTGTGGGAGAACCTTCACCACACGGACTGCAGTGGTTCAAGAAGGCGGCTCACCAACACCTTCTCAAGGGCAATTAGGGCTGGGCAATAAATTTTGGCCTTGCCAGCGACGCCCACATCCCATGAACGAATAAAAAAAAATCATTCTGGTGAATCTGCGCTGCACCCCCTCCAAAGTCTCCTTCCAGTAAACCAGATTCCTTTTCCCTGCAGGCAATCCTACACTAATATCCAACATTAGACATAGGATCTCACCTTAGTAGATAAATTTTCCTGTCATTTGTACAGAGCTCTCAAACCTTTCCTTCTGGGCCTATCTCCTACTGTGCTAGTTCTGATAGGAAATTACCTGTTCATACATCTTTAAATTTCCAATTTCTTGGTCTGCTGACATGTGCCTAACAAGAGAGCATTCTCATTTATTTTTCATTTACAAGCATCTATGAAAACTGAAAATCACAGCAATCCTCCTTTTACAGTCAGAGTACACAGGCTTTAGGACAAAATTCAAAGATGCCAGGTGGGCACTCAAGCAAACGTATCTTTGCAATGTTTTGGGGCTGAGAGAAATAATGCACGCATTGGAGGAAATAGGGAAAGGGGTGAAGAAAGGTGCTTAGAAATCAGTATGCACCTAAAGTAGAATCGCAGTCTTTAACTCCCCCCATGACAGACAAACCGATCTCACACACACAAACAAAGAAATACAAAAAGGCGACTACACAGAAACAGGCCTTTGTCAATGTTTACACTTCACACAAGCAATTAGTCCCAATTAGATTTACACATCCTTTTCCCATATTGCCTCGACCCCTTTCCCTTCATCCACCGATCCAATTTTATCTTGACTATGTTGGCCTAGTTTCTGCCTCAACCACTAACCTTAGTGGTCAATTCCACAGCCTCACAACTCTTTGTGTAAAGAAGTTTTCTCTGGCCCTCTGTTCTAAATCTCTTACATCTAATCTTGTATCTACGGCACCTCATTCTTAACCCCTCAACTTCTGTAAACGGTCTACGTCTATCTAACCTGCCCCATCCTTCCATTTTAAATTTTAAACACTATCATATTGCCCCATAATTTGCATCATTCTAATGAAAAAGACCCGATTTTTCAAGTCTTTCCTCATATTTATATTTCATTACATCAGGCAGCACTCTTGTGAATCTGTGTTGTACCCTCTCTTAAGCCTCAGTATCCTTCCCAAAGTATGAAGCCCAATATTGCATACACCAGTCTAACTGAGGTCCTAATAAGGTTTTAAACAGGCTCACTATTACCTCATGGCTTCTTTGGTCTATACCTCATGATAAAACCTAGACTTCTAATGTGTCAGTCTTGGCTCAGTGGGTAGCACTCTCGTGTCTGAGACAGAATATTGTGGGTTCAAGCCCCACTCCAGTGACCTAAGTATATAATCTCGGTTGACACTCCAGTGCTGCACTGTCAGAGGTGATGTCCTTTGGATGAGATGTTAAACTGAGGCCCCATCTACCCTCACAGGTGGATGTAAAATATCCCATGGCACTATTCAAAGAAGAGCAGGGGAGTTCTCCCTAGTGTCCTGGCTAATATTTATCCCTCAACCAACCTCACTGAAAAAACAGATTATCTGGTCATTATCACATTGCTGTTTGTGGGACCTTGCTGTGTGCAAATTGGCTGCTGCGTTTCCCTACATTACAACAGTAAATACACTTCAAAAAGTGCTTAATTGGCTGTAAAGCGCTTTGGGACATCCTGAGGTTGTGAAAGGCATTAGCATTTTTTACAGTCTTATCAACCTGAGGTGCTACTTTTAATGTCCTGTGAATCTATACCTGCCAAATCTTTCTGCTCTTCCAAAAACACCTACCTCAAGTCTACTTGAACTCAGAGTATAATTACAGCTGTTATTTTTTTACCAAAATGCATCACCTCACACATACTGACACTGAATTCCATCTGACACTTTTATGTCCGTCTTATCACTATCCCTTTTCAGCTTTGTTTGGTCTTCAAAAGAATTAACTAGACATCCTATTTTGGTATCATCTGTAAATTTCAACACTACTCCCTCAGTCCTATATCCAAATCATTGATGTACACAGTGAACAAAAGTGGCTCCAGTACAGAACCCTGTGGGACACCACTACCCACTTCCAACTGCTCTGAAAACCACCCCTTAAATCCTACTCTGATTTCTCCCTTCCCTCTAATTCCATACCACTTAATCTTCTTTAGTAATCTCCCATGTGGTACCTTGTCAACAGCTTTCCTAAAGTCCATGTACACTACATCCATTGCATTTCCCCCCATCTACCATATCAGTTGCCTCCTCAAAGAATTCTATGAGGATTGTCAAGCTCGATTGGCCTTTTTCAGATCTGTGCTAGCTACTTCTGACTATTTTCTCCCTATCTAGATACGTGGTAATTTAATCCCCAATTACAATTTTCCCGATCACAGATGTTAAGCAAACTGGCTTGCACTTACCCAGATTCCTTTTAAAAAATGGGTACTATATTGGACAGTCTCCAGTCCTCTTATAGAGCTTTGAAATATAATTTCTAGGGCCTCAGCAAAATCCTCCCTCATCTCCCTGTGGATCCTAGGATGTGTTGTAACGAGAGGGTTAATCAGACTGATTTGAAGTGTGCTAATGTAATACCGCTATTGATTTGTCCTTATATTGTAGTAACGTTAGCTTTCAGCCTTTGTTTGTTAGATAGGGAAGTATGTTTCTTAAATAGTAGTATCTTAAAATAGTTACAAGTGTACAGCAATTCTAAGATGGTGACCACTGAAGTTTTGATCTGATGCTGACCCTCACAGCACTGACGAGGTTTAACATGAAGTAGCCACCTGCTTAATGAGAGAAGTTAATTGAAGACGTGCCATTGCATACTGGCTCCTAAGTTTCAGGAAGATTGTAATCAATGATATGGCTGCAAAGACACAGTTAGTCCTGCAAAAGGAAACAATCTGGGTAAAATTGCATCTATTTAATCAGGTTTCTGGAGAATGGGGGAATCAACCACTGCTGAATGGTACAGAATCAAAGACAGACTTATATTTAAAGGTTTCACTTGGTGGAATAGCAATGATATTGTTATTAAGAAACGACAGCTGACACGGATTTGTTAAAGGCAAATCGTGTCTGATTAACTTCATTGAGTTCTTCAATGAAATGGCAGAGAGGGTTGATGCAGGTAATGCAATTGATGTTGTGTACATGGACTTTCAGAAAGCATTTGATAAAGTAGCACATAATAGACTTGTTAGCAAAATTGAAGCCCATGGGATTAGAAGGGCAGTGGCAGCGTGGATTCAAAATTGGCAAAGGGACAGAAAGCTTCAAGTAGTGATGAATGGTTGTTTTTCAGACTGGAGGGAAGTATACAGTGGTGTCCCCCAGAGGTCAGTATTAGGACCACTGTTCTTTTTGATACATATTAATTACCTGGAATTGGGTATAGAGGGCATAATTTCAAAATTTACGGATGACACAAAGCTTGGAAATGTAATAAACAGTGAGGAGGATAGTAGCAGAATTCAGGAGGATGTAGACAGACTGGTGAAATGGTCAGACACATGGCAGATGAAATTTAATGCAGAGAAGTGTGAAGTGATGCATTTTGGAAGGAAAAATGATAAGAGACAATATAAACTAAATGGTAAAATTTTAAAGGGGGTGCAGGAACAGAGAGTCCTGGGGGTGCATGTACATAAATCTTTGAAGTTGGCAGGACAAGCTGATGAAGGTGTTAAAAAGCATCCGGGATCCTTGGCTTTATAAATAGAGGCATAGAATACAAAAGCAAGGAAATTATTGTTAATCTTTATAAATCACTGGTTACACCTCAGTATTGGAGCATTGTGTCCAATTCTGGGCACCGCACTTTAGGAAGGATGTCAAGGCCTTAGAGAGTGTGCAGAAGAGATTTACCAGAATGGTACCAGGGATGAGGGACTTCAGTTTATGTGAAGAGACTAGAGAAGTTGGGATTGTTTTCCTTAGAGCAAAGAAGGTTAAGGGGAAATTTATTAGAGGTGTCCAAAATTATGAGGGGTTTTGATAGAGTAGACAGGGAGAAACTGTTTCCACTGGCAGGAGGGTCGGTAACCAGAGGACACAGATTTGAGGTAATTGGAAAAAGAACCGGGGGGAGATGAGAAGAAATGTTTTTACTCAGCAAATTGTTATTTGGATCTGGAATGCACTGCCTGAAAGGGAAGTGGAAGCAGATTCAACAGTAACTTTCAAAAAGGAATTGGATAAATACTTGAAAAGGAACAATTTGCAGGGCAATGGGGAAAAGGTGGTGGGGGGGAGTGGGACTTATTGGATAGCACTTTCAAGGAGCTGACACAGGCACGATGGCCCGAATGGCCTCCTTCTGTGCTGTAAGATTGTATGAAATCTGCAGTTAGATTAGGGAGATCAGTAGGAATGACAAAATTGTTGTTCTGAGAGATTTTAATTATCCATTCATCAATTGGGACAAATGCATTGAATGGTGTGAAGTTACTGTATTTGCGTGGTAGATGTGAACTAAACACGCCACAGAAAGTTAGGGCTGGTCTGAAGTGACGAAAGGAGCCTGTTTTGGAGCCATTTAAGGTCCGGGCGTATTAAATTAAGCCTGGATTAGCTGTCAGAGATTCTTTTAACAATATGCTAATTGTTTATTACTGCCAATGAACCTCTCGGGCACCAAAAATGAACGATTAAATGTGTGGAGTCTCACTCCTTCAGGTTTAAAAACATTTAAAACCTGCCTACTAGTCCATGTGTGTCTAAGAAAACAAGCTTAATTTGAAGACCCTCCTCGAGCGGCTGCTAACGGGCGCAATCGGCGGAAACTCACCCACCTCATTATTTCATTCGGGGGGGTGGGGGGGCCGGTTTGTGGGCGGGGCCGGCTTCAGCGCGATGATTTTTGAACCAACGCAAAAGATCGCGGGAATTGGAAATACACTGAACGTAACGCATCGAAATTCCTCGATCTTTTTGTGCTTATCTGGCCGGATTGCGCTGAAAATGCCAGCACATTCAAACGGAAACTCTACCCCAATGAAGTTTACACGTTCGGTTTCGACTTTATTATTTGCTTCCATTGCCTTTAAGCCACTGCACTTGAACCCATCGATCCATATTGTGAAGGACAGATGAAGAACTCCCCCTCAAGTCTCTGTACGAGCTGTTCTGGAGCCAAATGTTTGAAGATGTACCAAAGCAGCTGGGGTTGACTGTTTTTGTGCTTTCCCCATAAGAATCCCTGTGGGAATATGCCTTGCATCCACTCTTTCCCTGATGGATGATTTGAGATTTGGGAACTTGCGAGAGGGGCCATATGCATGAACCTTCCCATCGTCTTGCGATACATAAATTATTTCTCGCACCACTTTAAATGTGATTTGTAACATTTTCGCCACTGCCAAGTATGAGTCTCATGTTGGTAGCACTGCATCACAGACAAGTTTTCCAATCTGGCAGCCAGACCACTTTGGGCTGCCAAAATGTTAGTCTGAAAATCGTATCGTAGTTAATCTGCAGTGATGCAATCATAAAATTATTAAAAAAACACATTATATTACTTAAAATTGCCAAAAATAGTATATTTAAATAATATAACATGAACATTACAGTCGTAAAGCCACCCCTTTTCCTAAAACCTGAGGGAAAAGGCAGAAACACTGTGGTTTAACAAGGGCTGACTGTCCCTTAGTAGGAACTATCTGTCTCTTAGTGAGAACAATGACTGGAGTTTGAGTAACGGCTTAAATAATAAGGTAACTTTAATCGCACCTCCCTCTGCGTGACTTCGAACCCCAGGAAGGATAAAAGCAGCAATGTCATAGGAACACCATCACCTCCAAGTTCCCCATCAATCATATATCATCCTGACTTGGACGTATGATGCCATTCCTTCAATGTCGCTGGGTCGGTATCCCGGAATTCCCTACCTAATATCGTTGTGGGAATACCATCACCACAAGGATTGCAGGGGTGAAAGGAGAAGGACCATCACCACCTTGCTAGGACAACTAGGGATGCTAAAAATATGGCCTTGCCAGTGTCATAAACAACCCAAGAACGAATTTTAGAAAATGGACTTTTCTTTAATTGGTGTCATTTGAATCAGTTTCAGTATCCGGCAAACGCGCCCATGATACATCAACAACGACAACTTGCATTTATATAGCAACCTTGACGTAGTAAAATGTTCCAAGGCGTTCATCAGAGACAGGATAAAGCAAAGCCTATGGGCAATGAATCTTTTGAATTTGCTGGGGACAACTATAAGCCAGACATAACCAGCAATAATAGTTTGATATGCCATAGCAGAAGTATGAGATTGGCATGCGGGGGTGGGGGTGGGAAGGTGGGGGAGGTGTGGTGCCTACGAAGGCCCATTCCACTGTTTAAGCCACTGTGGTGGTTGTGGAGGAAGCAGAATTTTTCAGCTATACCGAAACCACCGTTACCCATTACTGCTCATATGCAATTAGTAGGTTGTTAGCTGTGGCTCAGTGGGGTAGCACTTTTGCCTCTGAGTCAGAAGGTTGTGGGTTCAGACCCCACTCTAGAGACTTGAGCACATAATCTGGGCTGAATCTTCACTGCAGTACTGCGGGCGCGCTGCACGGTTGGAGGTGCTTTCTTTCTGATGAGACCTTAAACCAAGGTCCCATCTGCCCTCTCAGGGGGACGTAAAAGATCCTGCAGCACTACTTTGAAGAAGGGGAGCTCTCCATGGTGTCCTGGCCAATATTTATCATTCTATCACTAACTAAAGCAGATGATCTGGCCGTTACTTGTGGGACTTTGCTGTGCGCAAATTGGCTGCCATGTTTCCTACATTACAACAGTGACGATACTTCATTGGCTGTAGCTTTGGGTCATTCCGAGGGCAGCTTCATCAGTCTGTAGCTAGGTTACTCTTAACGCCCAGCTTCTTCCCAAACAGCAGAATTTTCTTAGTCGAATATGATTTTGTTATCCATCAACCAAAGGAAAAATAAATGCTATTCAGATGATAAGATTGAATCGATGAGGCTCCAAGTGACCAGATCCACCCCATCCCTCCATCTGTTTCTTTCTAATGGGAAATGCAGAGTTCTCAAAAACCCCAAAGGGCACATGTCCCACAGTCAACCAAAACACGCAATGAGCTCCGCACTCTGAAGGCTGTTTAAAGAAACTGCTGCTTAGTTTCTCATGAATGGAATAAAATGAAATAAACAATGGGTTGAATCCTGCTGGGAAAATAACGGCATGTCGACAGCACACACCGTTAATGTGCAAATCGGCCAGCAAGTTCAGGGGATTAAGAGATACACCGTGAGCTGCGGATATCCAAAACTTGTCGGTCGATTTACGCCGCTCATCCGTTTGCTTCGCACAAACAGCATCTCACCCTTAGCCTCCCTGTTATTTTTAAGAACCTACTTTCCCCCTCTTTATTTTTCTTTCTGTACCCGATTTGACTCTAATTCAGCCTCCTTCTCCATCGTTCCTCTGTTTATTTCTCAATCCTTAAATCTCATTGTTTAAGGAGATGGACTGTTTGCCCCGCCGTTCACAAAGGTCCCCAGGTGCCCCGTTGCCCCCCGTTGCCCCCCCCGTTATCAGCGCGCAACTTCCAGCAAGTTACGGCAGAAAGAATTTTCAAGCTGAAGGGTGCAGGAAAAAGTCTAATAAACAGCGCACGGCTCTGCTTTATTTTCTATTCAATGCTCGTGGGGAAGGGCCACTTCTTCCAAACTTGCAAATTGTGCTCCTTCTTTTAAACCACAGAAGCTGGAAGAGGTGTGGCCGGTGGGGGGAGGCACGGGGGGTGCGGGAGAGCTGCCTTTCGCATTCGAAGTGGAGCAGTACGGCAGGAGGCAAGATCTATATCTCTATCTTCCCTTTCATGAACTCACTGGCAAATTAGCTGGCCAGAATGCCATAAGGGAAATTAATCTGTCGAACATTCGATCTGAGGCATCTCAGATTCTCGCTGTTAACATTTTAAAATTGCTGTAACAAATACAGTGCAAACTGTCATTGTGCACAAGGAAATGCCCCAAATTATATGGTATTGTAATTTTTTTCTGGACCATATTTTAATAATCAATCTTCTTCTTATAGAAGCATGCAGTTTAAATCTCTGAATAATTTGCATACAAAAAAACACACAGATGCAGAGATGAAATTTCACAGTGGTGCCATGTAAAGCAACCCCCTTAATTCTCAGGCAAGAGTGTGCAATTAAAATTTAAGATACATATTTGAGATATGGCAATGGGAAGAGTATTTTATGAAATCTTGGCTTTCCAGCTCATTAACCATTTAATCCCACTATGAACTACACCTTGTGAACGAGACACCATTGTACAATCCCACAGAACAAGAATAAATAAATCGGCCTTCCTAGCTGCAGTGCTATTTTTACTCACACTGGAATATTCTAGAAGTTTGACATAAAAGTGGCTGCATTTTTCAAACTTGAAAAAACTTTTATAATCGGATGATACCAGAACTGAAAGGATATATTTATCAGGAAAGGCTGAATCTCTTTTGTCTAGAAAAGAGAAGGCTGAGGGGTGACCTGATGGAGGTCTTTAAGATTATGAAAGGGTTTGATACGGTAGACGTAGAGAAGATGTTTCCACTTGTGGGAGAGTCCAAAACTAGGGGCCATACATATAAGATAGTCACTAATAAATCCAATAGGGAATTCAGGAGAAATGTCTTTACCCAGAGAGTGGTTAGAATGTGGAACTCACTACCACAAGGAGTAGTTGAAGCAAATAGCATAGATGCATTTAAGGGGAAGCTGGATAAGCACACGAGGGAGAAAGGAATCGAAGGAAATGCTGATAGGGTAAGATGAAGAGGGGAGGGAGGAGTCTCGTGTGGAGCACAAACGCCGGCATAGACCAATTGGGCCGGATGGTCTGTTTCTGTGCTGTAGACTCTATGCAATTCTCTATGTAAATTTTCACTCTAAATGCACAGGAGATTTTGCCCTTCTTAATCAGAACATTAAAAAAAATGAAAGGATTTTTGCATTATGTATTGTAGCTTAAAAATACAAAGTGATCTTTTTCTACCTGCAGTAGTCAATATTGTGTCTGCCGACAGCGTTCGTAAGGACTAAAGGGTCCAATCCATTGATTTCCATTACTTCCAGGCAGCCAGTAAAATTGTTCAATGGCTCAGCAATCTGCAAAACAAGGACATTTCAAAATATGTTGTCTAACATTTGCTGCTCAGTTATGTAGAATTTTCCTGGAAATTCCATGAATTTCTAAATTCTCTGTGATTTAGTACCTCTTTAAAGAGTACAAGCAATTGATGAAATGCATATTATTTGTCCTATTTGACTCTGAGCTAAGCTTCTGACCCCATATCCGCTCCATCACCAAGACCGCCTGCTTCCACCTCATTAATGTCGCCAGTCCCCGCTCCTGCCTCAGCTCATCTGCTGCTGAAACCCTCATCCAAGCCTTTTTTACCTCTAGACTCGACTATCCCAATGCTCTCCTGGCCGGCCACCCAGCTTGCACCCTCCACAACTTTGCTGCCCGTATCCTAACTCACACCAGTCACCCCTGTGCTTGCTGCCCTACATTGGCTCCCAGTCCAGCAGTGCCTCAATTTTAAAATTCTCATTCGTGTTTTCAAATCCCTCCATGGGCCTCGCTCCTCCCTATCTCTGTAACTTCCTCCAGCCCTACAACCCTCCGAGATCTCTGCGCTCCCCCAATTCCAGCCTCTTGCGCATGCCCGATTTTCATCGCTCCACCATTGGCGGCCATGCATTCAGCTGCCTAGGCTCTAAGTTCTGGAACTCCTTCCTTAAACCTCTCCGCGTCTCTTTCTCCTCCTTTAAAATGCTCCTTAAAATCTACCTCTTTGACCAAGCTTTTGGTCACCGTCCTAATATCTCCTTTTGTGGCTCGTGTCAAATTTTGCTTGATAACACTCCTGTGAAGTGCCTTGGGACGTTTTACTACGTTAAAGACACTTTATAAATGCAAGTTGTTCCTGATGCAATAAACATTTGAAAAGCACGATATAGACACTTTGGGTCAAATGCATTGCACATATCGCAGTGCGGGAAAGCTTCATTGTACCTTCCGATCCTTTATGGATCTATGGAAGACACGCAGATTCAAACTCAGAATTTACAAATTTGTGTTTTTCTCAAATTGCAGAATGTAGAGTCAATGCAACAGTAACGAAAGAATCACAATTCATTTTCAATCATCATTATCTTCCTTTAATTTCAACTTATTCCCTTTTTCTCTTTCCTTGTCTCTGTGTCTACCTTAATCATGGATCCCTTTAATGAGAGGGGACACAGTAATTATGGTCTACACTGACTTTGTAGGTAGCCATTAAAGGGTGTGTGAAAACAGCCCACCGTCTGATTTCCCTTTCTAATTTACATAGAAACACCTGGAGTCATCCCTGTTCCTCCCCAGAAACGTTCGGTGAGAAGCAATTATAGAAACAAATTCAGGTTCTATCACTCAATCACACAGCACACTGGATGCAAAGCCTCACTGCACCATCTGCGGAATCCCTGCGACTTAAAAGATAACTAAATTTATTTTAAAAAAAATAGATCTGTTCATCACGATGATGGATTTCAGGGCTGAAAATGGAATACTTTTCCATTATGGATATTCTTAGTTCAAAGTGCAGAGCTTTTGAATCTCCAAGTTGTATTTTTGATGCTTGACTACGAAAATAAAGTTTAGCAATTGGAGGAGGGGGTAGGGGGAAAGGAAATGATGCCGCATGATTTCCTGTTCACCACAAGAACTGCTCATGACAGAAATTTTGTTAAATGATTATTATTCGCAACGGCACAATGGTTACCACTTGGATCCACAAACAGGTCAGAAACTTTCTACTGAGCAGAAAAGATTGGCTGTGGTGGAAGATCTGGCTCTCTTGCAAAATGGTGCATCAGTAAGAGAAAGGGACTCTCTGGCTTTCTCCCTTCCACCAACATGATTGAGGCAAAATTCCCGATGCAAAGTTGCAGTGATATAGTTGCAACTTGAGAGTTGAGTGTAAAATAAAATCAATAATGATAAATAATTATTAATAATAATAATGATCATCTATAACAGTTGCCTCTCTATCTCTCTCTCCTCCTTTAAGATGCCCTTTAAAACCTATCTCTTTGACTAGACTTTTGGTCAACTGTCCTAATATCTCTTTATGTGGCTTGGTGTCAAATTTTGTTTGATAATCGCTCCTGTGAAATGTCTTGGGACATTTTACTACATTAAAGGTGCTATATAAATGCAAGTTGTTGTTGTTCTTATGCTTTCACTTAATGTGGAGATGCTGGTGATGGACTGGGGTGGACAAATGTAAGGAGTCTTACAACACCAGGTTTCACTTAAGGGGAAGCTAGATAAATACATGAGGGAGAAAGGAATAGAAGGTTATGCTGATGGGGTTAGATGAAGTTGGGTGGGAGGAGGCTCGTGTGGAGCATAAACACAGTGCATGGACCACTTGGACCGAGTGGCCTGTTTCTGTGCTGTCCATTCTATGCAATTCACTCAGTTAATCCTACTTTTGGAGAAAGGACTCACTTGTTAAGCTGCTCTCAAGTTCTCCCCATTAGTTTCAAACTTTAATTTTCCAATGTAAATACATTATAGTTGACACCAGTTAATAGGGATATGGATAATAAGAACATCACTGTAAAGGAGACATCTTTCTCAAGAGCTAATTGATTTCCAATGTATCTAAATCAGCACTGATGGGTTTTGTTAAACTGAGATGACCTGGTGAACGGGAATCATTTCATTGCCACTGCAGCAGCCTAAGGAGGAGGTTTGAACTTTATTAAAAACTCATCATTCGTCCTGTCAGTTGACTGGATTTACTGGCGTGGCCTAACAAGCTTTCGACCAATTCAGTCTCCGTACTTCTTCAAACCCTTTCTTCTAATTAGCGCTTCATAACAAAGACCCGACTAATTCCATGGAGGAGTTCCTTCATTTTTTTGTCACAAAACATGTTGCTGATTAATGTGTCTGTGCCATTGCTCAGCGCATTGCACATCAAGGGCTAAACTGAGCTGGGAAGGGGGCGGGGGGTTCAAACTGAGGACGGGAAACCCGGAAGTACGGGTTTTCTGGACATCCTTACGATTTTGACATAAGGATGTATTTATTTCTTTTGATTGACAGGCCGGTTTCAGTCGGACAGGAGACCAGCTAGGGAGAGGACGTCTTCGGGTAAATCATTGTTTGTATGGATGGGGGGGGTGGGGCATGCGGGACATGGGTGGGCACGGGGGTTATGAGTGGGCATAGGGACATGGGTGAGCAAAAGTTGGCATGGTGGGCATAAGTTGGAATGGGTGGGCATAGGTTGGCATAGGGGTCATAAGTCGGGGGTGGGAGGATCCGGGTTGGTGGTCAGAGGATCGGAGTGGGGGGAGGATCAGGGTCAGGGATCGGGGGTCAGTGATCGGGGGGGGGTCCGCAATCAGGGGTTGGGGGTCCGCAATCATTGGGGGGTCGGTGCAGGTAGGCTTGTTGGGCCTGGGGGAAGCACTCCTGCTCCTCCGGCCCACAAGCTGTGCCTTTATAGGCACCTACCTGTTAGTCTCGGGCCTTCTCTCCTCCCTTCATGAGGCGTAAAACAGAAGACCCGGGAATCCCGGCCCCCCGGGGTTGAAATCGGGAAGTCCAGAAAAATGGAGGCCTGAATCCTCCTTGAAAGGCTTTAAGGCCTGACCCGCCTCCTGGGAGCGGGTTGGCCGCCTGCCCCTCTTCCCGCCCCGGTGAAAATGGGAAATGGGCGGGTTGGAGGTGGATCTGAAATTGTGGCAATTTTCAATGCCCCACCCACCCCCAACCCACCCGTTTTTCACTTTGAAAATTGAGCCCCATGTGTCTGAGAGTTGGACGGCTTTTTTTTTTGCCAGGAAAAGTATTTAGTTCAGAAGTAGCTGGGTTGTGAAGTGACATCATTCAATATTGCAGACATTTAGATGAAAATGAAAGAGAACCACTTCAAGAAAGATCTTTTGTAGCATTCAAGGCACAGCAACAAGGTTTTTTGCAAATGTCAAGGGCACTCACTGTCCAAAAGAGACTGTTGAAAATTCTGGATCTTTTGCTTCAGAAATGAAGAACTAATGGGCAATTAGTGTTGCTAACAATGGGGGCAATTTTCCTGTCTTTGGCTCACTTTTTGCACAATATCAGTAGCAAGAACTAACAAACTATTTGCTCTGTATTTTGCGTTGCTCTCATGATTCCAAATCCTTGAGAAATAGATGAAAGATCATTGGCGAAAATGTGAGGAGGAAACAACGGACGTGTTAAACAACGACGACGACTTGCATTTATATTGCGCTTTTAATGTAGTAAAACGCTCCAGGGCGTTTCACAGGAGCGTTATTAAACAAAATTTGCCACATAAAGAGATATCAGGTGACTAAAAGCTCGGTCAAAGAGTTTTAAGGAGCGCAGGAAGAGGGGAGGGAGGTAGAGAGGCGGAGAGGTTTAGGGAGGGAATTCCAGAGGTAGGGCCTAGGCAGCCGAAGGCATGGCCGCCAATGGTGGAGCGATGAAAGTACAACTTTGTTACGGTCACTAATGACGAGGTCATGCAGCATTCCTCAACTGCTAAGTTATATTGAAGGTGAGTCTTTTAAAATTGAAAATGCGGGGCACATTTTGCTTGTGGTTGGCGTGGCAGTTGAGGAGCAGTCAAAACCTCCAAGTAGAGGTGTTCGATGGGGTCAGGAACCATCCTTCCAGTGTTTCCATCTCAAATAAAGAACTTGCATTTATATAACGCCTTTCATTTCCTCAGAATGCCCCAAAGCACTTTACAGCCAGTGAAGTCCTTTTGAAGTGTGGTCACCGTTGTAATAATAGAATCATAGAAAATTTACGGCACAGTAGGAGGCCGTTCGGCCCATCGCGTCTGCGCTGGCCGAAAATGAGCCACCCAGCCCAATCCCACTTTCCAGCACTTGGTCCGTAGTCTTGTTGGTCAAGGCACTTCAGGTGTACATCCAGCTACTTTTTAAATGAGTTGAGGGATGAGGGAGTAATGTAGGAAACAGGCCAACCAATTTTCACACAGCAAGATACCTACGTGCAGCGATGTGATAAATAACCTGATCATCTGTTGGTTGAGAGATAAATGTTGGCCAGGACACCAGGGAGAATTCCCCTGGTCTTCCTTTGAATAGTGCCATGGGATACCTTACATGCAAAAATCATCCTCTTAATTCGATTCATTGATGCTGGGTACTAGACCTCCATCACAGTCCAGGCAGAACTTTGAGAAACCTCTAATGTCACCATGGTTACAGGCTGAGGACTAGCACTTGCACATACTTTTCCATTACATTATGTAAATATAATAACTCCCCCAAGTACCTGTCTTCTCGAGTCTCGCCTTCCTTCGACAGTCTGCTGTCTTCTAAAACCCAAAGCTTTCCATCACCTAATCATTGCTTTGTGATTTACCTCATTCAATGGACTCAGCGCCTTCACTGAGGTTTCTCCAATTGAAAATAAAAGTGCTGATGATATATCAACAAGCCTTACATTCAAGAATAACTGAAATACAATGAAGGTGAACAATCACTGGGCGTACAATTTCTGTTCCACTTCACTTCCAATTTATTTCATTTCTATTCTCATTCCCCCCTTATATCGGCTCCTGAGTTTGTAGCTGTTGTTTTCTTTTATATGAAGGGTCAGGATAGATAATCTTGGCTGTGAATGACTCAACAACTGCTGTCATAGAATCACAGTATCATAGAATGATACAGCACAGAAGGAGGCCATTTGGCCCATCGTGCCTATGCCAGCTCTTTGTAAGAGCTATCCAATTAGTCCCACTCCCCTGCTCTTTCCCCGTAGCCCTCTACATTCTTCCCCATCAAGTATTTACTCAATTCCCTTTTGAAAGTTATTATTGAATCTGCTTCCACCACCCTTTCAGGCAGTGCATTCCAGATCATTACAACTCGCTGCATAAAAAAAAAAATTCTCCTCACCTCGCCTTTGCTTCTTTCACCAATTATCTGAAATCTGTCAAAGCCACTCCATCACTCAATAGATATGCTTCTGGTAAGACCAAGATGAACAAATCATCACACTCGCAGTTAATCTTCCTGTTCAGCAGCTGAGAACCACCAACACTTACTCGAACTACCAGCAGGCTGTCCTTGAGTGACAACGACTGGACTTAAACATACAGGTAAAACAAGATTTGTCACCATATTTTCTCACTACAACCTGGAGCTCCCAACTACTTCCCACTACTGCGTGGAGCTAGACAGCCAGTAACTAAGGATCCCCCATCCTCACAGTCCACCAAATATTTCAAAGCCTCAGATTTTATTCGGTGATCATCTGCATCAGATCACTGGTATTTATAAATCACTGATTAGTCCTCAGCCGGAGTACTGTGTCCAATTCTGGGCACCATACTTTAGGGAGGGTGTCAAGGCCTTAGAGAGGGTGCAGAGGAGATTTACTAGAATGACACCAGGGATGAGGGAATTCAGTTATGTGGAGAGACTGGAGACGCTGGGGTTGTTCTCCTTAGAGCAGAGAAGGTTAAGGGGAGATTTAATTGAGGTGTTCAAAGTTATGAAGGGTTTTGATAGAGTAGGTAGGGAGAAACTGTTTCCACTGGCAGAAGGGTCAGTAACCAGAGGACACAGATTTATGATAATCAACAAAAGAACCAGAGGGGAGATGAGGAGAATTTTTTTCATGCAGTGAGTTGTTCTGATCGGGAATGCACTGGCTGAAAGGGTGGTGGAAGCAGATTCAATAGTAACTTTCAAAAGGGAATTGGATATATACTTGAAGGCGATAAAAATTACAGGGCTATGAGAAAAAAGCAGGTGAGTGAGACTAATTGGATAGCTCTTTCAAAGAGCCAGCACAGGCATGATGGGCTGAATGGCCTCCTTCAGTGCTGTAAGATTCTATGATTCTAAATTAGAAACACACCTCAAGGAAACAAGAACTACCAATGCCACTTCCATGAAGACCTGTTGCCATACCTGATTCGGCCTATAGCTGGTTGGTAAGCCACCTAAAAAGAGAGGTCCTGTCCGTTGATTGACTAGACGAGACCAGATGTTGGTAGGTGAGCTGGTCGCCGTGGTAATCCCAAACACCGTTACTACAGCATCGCAAGGTACCAGGTCTTGTCTGCATGAAAAGTGACAACATAAAGTGTGAAACATTTTAATATTTAATGCGCACCTGTCAATAAAATTAAATTCAAACTCAACCCACAGCTTTACCGTCCTTTAAAATGTGCGAGGTATTGCGTTTGCAAACTGGAGATTGGTGCATTCAAAACTTAAGTGTTGGTTTTATTCTAATGCACAATGAACTTATTCATGTCAAAAGCAACAGCCACAGTCACTTATTTAGCTCTTTCAGAAAAATCAATCCATTTATATAGAAGTTGCATGTAATTTAAATCGTCTTTTATTCAGCTTGACCTATCCAGATCACAGAAACAATGGGCATTTTGTGCAACACAGAATCGATTTACAAAGTCAACCAAAACACTCTGTATGTTGAGGCCCTTCATCTTTTTATTACTGGTGCTTGTCAGATTAACACCAGTTATGTTCTAAGCCTGTAACATTTGATTTTACTTTTAAAGTATGAACTATAACTCAATGTACTACACATGTGTTGTCTATGTTCTTGTGACATGCTGTGTAGCAATCATAGGTGGCATGGGGCTCAGACATTTGTCATGCAGCAGGAGGACTGGTGATTAATGATCATGATTCCCGCACGATTTCAGCTGTTTTTGGGAAGACAATAAACAGGGACATGCGGCTTCCTCAAAGAGAGGGTGGCAAAACAAAATGCATCGCTCCAACAATGTAGCGCCTTTAACGTAGTGAAACGTCCCAAGGCGTTTCACAGGAGCGATTATCAAACAAAATTTGACACCAAGCCACGTAAAGAGATATTAGGACAGGTGACCAAAAGCTTGATCAAAGAGGTAGGTTTTAAGGAGCGTCTTAAAGGAGGAGAGAGAGGTAGAGAGGCAGAGAGGTTTAGGGAGGGAATTCCAGAGTTTAGGGCCTAGGCAGCTGAAGGCACGGCCGCCAATAGTGGGGCGAAGGAAATCGGGGAAACGCAAATGGTCGGAATTGTTGGAGTGCAGAGATCTCGGAGGGTTGTAGGGCTGGAGGAGATTACAGCGATCGTGAGGGGTGAGGCCATGGAGGGATTTCAACACAAGGATGAGAATTTTAAATCTGAGGCATTGCCGGACCAGGAGCCAATGTAGGTCTACGAGCACAGGAGTGATGGGTGAACGGGACTCCGTGCAAGTTAGGTTATGGGCAGCAGAGTTTTGGATGAGCTAAAGTAGGTGGGAGGCCGACCAGGAGAGCATTGGAATAGTTGAGTCTGGAGGTAACACAAGCATGGACGAGGCGTTCAGCAGCAGATGGGTTGAGGCAGGGGCGGAGACAGGCGATATTATGGAGGTGGAAGTTGGTGGCATTGGTGATGAAGAGGATATGGAGTCGGAAGCTCAGCTCAGGCTGCTCTTGTGCATTGCGTAGTGACCAGTTATCGTACAGCATTGCCTTTGACACTGCTGACCACACCATCCTCATCCAACACGTCTCCTCCATCGTCCAGCTGGCTGGGACTGCCCTCGCCTGGTTCCATTCTTATCTATCCAGTCGTAGCTAGAAAATCATATGCAATGGCTTCCCTTCCCGCTCCCGCACCGTTACCTCTGGAGTCCCCCAAGGATCTGTCATTGGCCCCGTCCTATTTCTCATCTACATGCTGCCCCTCGGCGACATCATCTGAAAACACAATGTCAGATTCCACAAGGATGCTGGCAACACCAAGCTCTACCTCACCACCACCTCTCTCGACCCCACCGCTGTCTCTGATTTGTCACACTGCTTATCCGATATATAGTACTTGCTGAGCAGAAATTTCCTCAACTAAATATTGGGAAGGCTGAAGTCATTGTCTTTGGTCCCCGCCACAAACTCCGTTCCCGAGCCACCAACTCCATCCCTCTCCCTGGCCACTGTCTGAGGTTGAACCAGACCGTTTGCAACCTTGGCATCCTATTTGACTCTGGGGTGAGCTTCTGACCACATATCTGCTCCATCATCAAGACTGCCTACCTCCAGCTCCATAACATCACCTGTCTCCATCCCTGCCTCAGATCATCTGCTGCTGAAACCCTCATCAATACCTTCATTACCTCTCGACTTGACTATTTCACTGCTCTCCTGGCCAGCCTCCCATCTTCGACCCTCTATGAACTTGAGCTCATCCATAATTCTGCTGCCCGTATCCCAACTCGCACCAAGTCCCGTTCTCCCATCACCCCTGTGCTCGCTGACCCACATTGGCTCCCGTTCCGGAAACGACTTGATTTTAAAATTGTCATTCTTTTTTTCAAATCCTTCCAGGGCCTCGCCACTCCCTATCTCCTCTGTAATCTCCTCCAGCCCTACAACCCTGCGAGATCTCTGCGCTCCTCCAATTCTGGCCTCTTGCGCATCCCCAAATTTTCATCGCTCCACCATTGGCGGCCGTGCCTTCAGCAGCCTAGCTCCTAAGCTCTGGAATTCCCTCCTTAAACTTCTCCGCCTCTCCCCCTCTCTCTCCTCCTTTAAGACGCTCCTTAACACCTTCCTCTTTGACCAAGCTTTCGGTCACCTGCTCTGATATCTCCTTATGTGGCTCGGTGTCAAATTTTGTTGGATAACTCTCCTGTGAGGCGCCTTGGGACTTTTTACTACATTAAAGGCGCTATATAAATGCAAGTTGTTGTTGTTAACAAGGTATAGGGTGGAAGGCGCCAACCCTCCGAGAGGGCAAGAGACAGAAAGAGACCGGCACTAATTCCGAGCTCCAACAACCAGGACACCACTTAGCAATTAACTTGAATGAGTTTCTATCCTGTCTGCTATGGTGAATAGAAATGAGTGGCTTCTCACCTGATATGAGTAACGTACATCTTTCCATCATCGACTCTCATTGTAGTGTTAATATTGTTTACTTCTCCAGAAGACTCGCATAAAAACTGGAACTGTTGAAAGAATAATTTTCTATTTTAAGGAAGCAAAGCAACAAAAACGAGGGAAGTTCAGAAGTAATAGCAGTTATTAATTATGAATATAAAATATAAAATGTGTAATATACAGTTGGGACCTGCTGGATATAATATGCATCTAACAGAGGACACAAGTACCAAGATAGACAACACTGTACTTTATTCTCATACCACATAGAATTACATAGAATGTACAGCGGAGAAACAGGCCGTTCGGCCGAACTGGTCCATGCCGGTGTTTATCCTCCACACGAGCCTCCTTCCACCCCTCTTCATCTCACCCTATCAACATAATCTTCCACTCCTTTCTCCCTCGTGTTTATCTGGCTCCCCCTTAAATACATCTATGCTATTCGCCTCAACTACTCCATGTGGTAGCGAGTTCATATGAACAAATGCAAAAATATAACCACACTTTTCTGCATCGATTCTTTATGATATACATTTGATGATTAAACATAGGACCAATGCATACTGATTGAGCAATGATATCTATTAGTTATGATAGTTCTAAATAACTATATATTTAGAACTATCGTAAGTTGGGCCCAGCTTTTGGAGAAACACTGCGTTCGATGGTGCCAATGTATTTTAGCTTATACCGATTGTAGACACAGAATTTTAAAAAGATTGGATCAATTTTATGTATGGGAATAAGTTAATAAAACTGGAGGTGGACTCATCACAGACAGAGGTGATGCAGTGAGTAGGATTGTCTTGGCATCATAGAAGATGCCAAGAATTTTAATCGTTGTGGTGGAGAGCATTTTATTTCCCTGTAAAGCCTTTCATTTCATTTTAAAAATCCAGCACATATTAGATGCCATATTCAGAACAACATGTAGTCCATGGCATAAACAAATAGCATTGCTCAATTAATATTCATTGGTTCCATATTTATTTGTCAAGTTTATTTGTAAAATTATGAATAGATTAAAAAGAATCAGTACAGAAAAGCATGACACAGGTACTGAATGACAATATCTTTGCATATCCATGAATGTTCCTGAATCCTCTCCACCCCTGCCTCAGCCCATCAGCTGCTGAAACCCTCATCCATGCCTTTTTACCTCCATATTCGACTATTCCAATGCTCTCCCGACTGGCCTCCCACCTCCCGCCCTCCGTAAACTTGAGCTCATCCAAAACTCTGCTGCCCGTATCCTAACTCACTTCAAATCCCGTTCACCCACCACTCCCGTGCTCGCTGATCTACATTGGCTTCCGGCCCAACAACGCCTCGAATTTAAAATTCTCATCTTTGTTTTCGAATCACCCCTTGTCCTCGCCATCTCTGCAACCTCCTCCAGCGCTCCAACCCTCTGTGCTCCACCAATTCTGGCCTCTTGCGCATCCCCAATTTCCATCGCCCCAGTATTGGTGGCTGTGCCTTCAGCTGCTTAGGGCATAAGATCTGGAATTTCCTCCATAACCTCTCTCTCTTCTTTTAAGACGCTCCTTAAAGCCTACCCCTTTGACCAAGCTTTTGATCATCTGTCCTAATATCTCTTCATGTGGCTCAATCAAAACAATTTTGTTCGATAACGCTCCTGTGAAGCAACTTGGGATGTTTTACTACGATAAAGGTGCTATATAAATGCATGTTGTTGTTGTGAGAATAAAACTTGAGCCTCTTTGCTTTAAAGAAAAATGGAAGAACTTTCATTTATATAGCGCCTTTCACGACCTCAAGAATTCCCAAATTGATTTAGAGCCAATTAAGTACTTTTTGAAGTGTAGTCACTGTTGTAATGTGGGAAACGTAGCAGCCAATTTGCGCACAGCAAGGTCCCACAAGCAGCAATGTGATAATGACCGGATCATTTGTTTTAGGTGATGTTGGTTGAGGGATAAATATTGGCCAGGACACCAGGGGGAACTCCCCTACTCTTCTTCGAAATAGTGCCGTGGGATCTTTTACATCCACCTGAGAGGGTAGACGGGACTTACTGTCTCAGAATTTAAAAACGTACAAAGCACTTATTTAAAAACAACTTTTATCAAGTTGACCATTAACATTTAATGCAAATATAACATGCAGTCTCACTCTCCCATCATCCCTGTCCTTACTGCCCTACATCTGCTCCAGGTCCCCCAACAACTTAAATTTACCATTCTTGTCCTTGTCTTGAAAAGCCTCCAAGGTCTGGGGCCTCCCTACCTCTGTAACCTCCAGCACCCCACAACCTCCCTGCTAAACTCTCTGTCCCTCTGACTTCAATCTGTTCTGCAGCCCCTCCCCTTTTGCTACACCTTTGGTAATGGTGCCTTCAGCCATTTATATTCCCACACTGGAATTCTCACCTAAAACCCCTCTGATTCTCTAGCCTGACTCCAGCCATGGCTCAGTGGGTGGCACTCTTGCCTCTGAATTCATGAAGGTTGTGGGTTCAAGTCCTACTCCAGAGACTTTAGCACATAATCCAGGCTGACACTCCTGCTGCTGTCTTTCGGATAAACCGAGGCCCTGTCTGATCTCTCAGGTGGATATAAGAGAGAAGTTAATGGTGGGCCTTCTTCTTGAACCACTGCAGGTTTTCATACAATTAAGTGGTTGCTCGGCCACTAAAGAAGGCAGTTAAGAGACAACCATGTTGGTGTGGGATTGGAGTCAAATATAGGCCCAGACCGGGTAACATTGGTTCCATTAGTGAACCAATTGAGTTTTTATGACAATCCGACAGCTTCATGGTCAATTTCACTGATACCAGCTTTTCATTTCCAGGTTGCCATGGTGTGATTTGAACTCACGTTCTACTGGAATTTTATTGGTGTGAGCTTCTGGATTAATAGTCCAGTCACATAACCACTACACTACCGTACCCTTAAGAGGTGGTTTTGAATGGCACCTCAGGAAACAGCTACATCCCTGGATGAAGGTGGATACAGAATTGGCTAAGGGACAGGAAACAGAGCGTAGTGGTGAACGGTTATTTTTTGGACTGGAGGGAGGTGTACAGTGGTGTTCCCCAGGGGTCAGTGCTGGGACTACTGCTTTTCTTGATATATATTAATGACTTGGACATGGGTGTACAGGGCACAATTTCAAAATTTGCAGATGACACAAAACTTGGAAGGGTAGTGAACAGTGAGGAGGATAGTGATAAACTTCAAGAGGATATAGACAGGCTGGTGACATGGGTGGATATGTGGCAGATGTAATTTAACATAGAAAAAGACGAAGTGATACATTTCGGTAGGAAGAACGAGGAGAGGCAATATAAACTCGAGGGCACACTCTAAAAGGGGTACAGGAACATAGCGATCTGGGGGGATAGATGCACAAATCATTGAAGGTGGCAGGGCAGATTGAGAAAGCAGTTAAAAAAGCATACGGGATCCTGGGCTTTATAAATAGAGGCATAGAGTACAAAAGTATGGAAGTCATGATGAACCTTTATAAAACACTGGTTCAGCCACAACTGGAGTATTGTGTCCAGTTCTGGGCACCACACTTTAGGAAAGATGTGAAGGCCTTAGAGAGGGTGCAGAAGAGATTTACTAGAATGATTCCAGGGATGAGGGACTTTAGTTACGTGGATAGACTGGAGAAGCTGGGGTTGTTCTCCTTGGAACAGAGAAGGTTGAGAGAAGATATGATAGAGGTATTCAAAATCATGAAGGGTCGAGACAGAGTAGATAGAGAGAAACTGTTCCCATTGGCGGAAGGGTCAAGAACCAGAGGATGTAGATTTAAAGTGACAGGCAAAAGAACCAAAGGTGACATGAGGAATAACTTTTTTCCACAGTGAGTGGTTAGGATCTGGAATGCGCTGCCTGAGGGGGTGTTGGAGGCAGATTTAATCATGGCCTTCAAAAGGGAACTGGATAAGTACTCGAAAGGAAAAAAATTGCAGGGCTATGGGGATAGGGTGGGGGAGTGGGACTAGCTGGAGTGCTCTTGCATAGAGCCGGCCCGGACTCGATGGGCCGAATAGCCTTCTTCCGTGTTGTAACCTTTCTATGATTCTATGATTCCTTGCAGCATTCTAAGTACTGTTGCCTAGGAAGAGGCCCCCGCCTCTAACTATTTTCCACAACCAATTAGAAAGGTATATAGCACAGAAGCAAAAGTCATTAAATCAAAGAGTTATGGTGGAATCTTTCCCACAAAGATAGAAGCCTCAGACGACAATACAGAAATATTTTCCCTTTATTCCGCCATTTTGAGTTTTGCTCAGTTCGGAAATGTTCACTGGGAGTGCAAAGCTGACACTTTGTAATACATGCAAGAAAAACACAAAGCCTTCACGTTTCATATCCTCGACGTTCAAAAGCTTTGAACAAAACATAATGTTACTACTCAGGTAACAAGCTGTTCGCGAGGGTTTCAAATGAAGTCAATTCTGCAGACTTTGTAGCTACTGCTGTTAAGGCTGGAGATTGCTCCCATGTGTTACCATTTATCCCACAGGCAATATCATCTACTCACTATGGCCTTGGCTGCTAGGTAAAAGTAAAAGCATAGAGGAATTTGATTCCAATTGTTAATAGCCTTATTACCTGGAACCATACCATCCAGAGGAAAATTGTTTCACGGGGATTGGAAGATCAAAGGATTGCTTTGTTTCAAAATAAGCTCACAGCAAATACGATTACAGAGAAGCCCAAGACTCTTGCCTCTGCTTTGCTGTGGTGGTTGAATGGATTCAATGATCTTTAGTATTTCATTCTCCAATGTTCTTTCCTCTCCAGTAGACTCTAACTGTTGCTGGAGTATCGTTCAATAGGCCAAAGCCAACCCCCTGTATAGTGAGTGTCGGCAGAGTATTCAACCCATAAGGGACTGATCCCAATTTTGCCCTCATCCAACATCCATACATGCCCACTTTCCAACAAGCCTCACAGGGTAGCAATCAAGATGCGGGGCGGACCCCCTTCTGATTTTCTCAGGCCAACTGCAGCAAGCCTAGTGCCACCAGGGCTGATATCAAAACTGACTTGGGACTTGAACATGTAATCTTACCTCATCTGTATGGTTCAGTTCAACATTAGGCAGCGTTTTAACCCAGTGAGCTCCCCAGGGAGCCTCAACGTAGTGTTCGAAGGCCAGTGAAGCACATTCAGACGTTTGCCTATGTTAAGGGCATGACAGAAATGCAAGCTGTTGTTGTATCTTGCAGAAGCAGTACGATATCGGGTTTATCCTTGTGTATTATGATAGCACCACTGGGTGTGTTTTGTTTTTTTAAATTAAATTTTCACTGGATCTAAAGCAGTATGGTTGTTCTCCAGAGTGTACAAGGGTGATTCCATACACGCTGTACGGGGAGCATTTTTTTTTTGCTTTGTTTGCTTTGTTCTGAGTTTTCAGTTATTGCCGTGGCTGGTTTGAGCCTGCGGCCTACATTTGGAATGGGGCTCATCTTGATTAACACCCATGGTTAACTTTCTTTAAAGGGAGCAAACTGTCCACAGCGGTGTGAAATCTGGTAGCCTGTGACAGCCGATAAGGTTTGTATGTCTGGATTTTTGTCTGCAAGAAGTTTAATAATGATCGATGTCAGACATACACGCTTTTTGTTTGTCGTGTTTCAAAATGGCGGTCTGATGTGTGAAAACATTAACATGACAGTAACACTTTATAAATCAAAGTCAAAAGGCGCGGGTCTCTGAGAAGTACCTTTTTTTATTGTTTAAAATGTTCGTATCAATTAGGCTGCTGGCCCGATTTGATCTTAGTGTGAATTGAATTGGGTATTTTTAATTACTTGCCATGTAGGATGGGGAGGGTTGTCAGCAACTGCAGTGGTTCCTAAGCTGCAGACACTGCACTATTAAAGCAGCTCAGATTTCAGTCAATCTGTATCTGTCTTTGGAGGCGTCTAGTGACTGCAGCATTGTCCACAGCAGGTTCTGCTGGCCATTGTCAATAATAATAAAAAAAACAGTTTCTAACTCTAACCCGAAACCCTAACCCTGAACCCTAATTCTATATCCCAACCTAAACCCTAACCACAATCCCTAAAACTAACTCTAACCCCTGACCCTGGCTCTAAACCTTAACCCTAAACCTAACCGTGACTCCAAACCCTAACTCTAAACCCTAACCTTAACCAACAACCCTAAACCCCAATCACAACCTCTAACCATAACCACTAACTGATAACTCCTAACCCTAAACCTAACCACTAACCCTAATGACTTGATCTGGATATCCATCTCTTTTGCCCATGCCCCCACAAGCCTCTATCAAGCGTTTTGAAGGTGGTCCAAGTGAACAGCTGTTGAGATGAGGCCAGATACAACTTGTTCATCTGCTTTATTTCACCGCAAGTGAACATACAGAGTAATAGTTATGATCAGACTCGCTTAATTAAATCAGTGCAACTTCGCATATGAATGGGTATGAGGTGTTTTTTTTGATTACTGAGACAAGTTAATGAGTGCTTACTGCTTAGCCTTTGGTGGACAATGAGCAAACTAAGTGCCTTTCATCTCAGTATATCTTTTTTCAAACTTGCGTGAATACACTTTGCTTTAAAACACTAACAACAACAACTTGCATTTATAAAGTGCCTTTAATGTAGTAAAACATCCCAAGGCTCTTCACAGGAACGTTATCAAACAAAATTTGACACCAAGCCACATAAGGGGATATTAGGACAGGTTGGTCAAAGAGGTAGGTTTTAAGGAGCGTCTTAAAGGAGAGAGAGGTAGAGCGGCAGAGAGGTTTAGGGAGGGAATTCCAGAGCTTAGGGCCCAGGCAGCTGAAGGCACGGCCGCCAGTGGTGGGGCGATGAAAATCAGGGATGCGCGAGAGGCCAAAATTGGAGGAGCGCAGAGATCTCGGAGGGTTGTAGAGCTGGAGGAGGTTACAGAGATAGAGAGGGGTGAGGCCATGGAGGGATTTGAAAACAAGTTTGAGAATTTTAAAATCGAGACGTTGCAGGACGGGGAGCCAATGTAGGTCAGCGAGCACATTTAAAGGTAACTCTTTTTAGTCCCCCCCACCCCCCCAAATCCTTTCTGCGAAAAAAAATCCAGAAATGTGACAGGCAATAGTGTGAATACTGACCATTTCCTTCCCCGGGCAATTCATTGGCTGTGAAGCAAATTATTGCTCCCCATCTGCCATGCCACCTTAAATGAGCTTACAGAAGAGGAACTGAATCTCGATATTGCAAAACATTACATTGGGCAGTGGGCTGTACCCATTAGGGGACTTGGGTGATGCTTGATGATCCCTTGCAAAGTTGTTAACAGATTATGAAGTTTTTAAAACACAAATCTGTTATACAATAAGAGTAGTGCTCAGAGGCAACTCTCGGAGTGAGGAATGAAGTTGTTGACAAGACTTACAGTGGACATTTTAGAAACTATACGGAATGTAGCACTGAATAAAGTCTCTGGTGCAAACAGAACTGATGTGTGTCACTTAGCCTCTCTCTTAATGGACTCATTATAGCCTGATACTTTCGGGTCAATTCCTTCAAGAATGCTAACTCACAGCCATTAGCAACACTCCACTGCACAAGGATTAACAAAGTGATGCCATTGGGGGGTGCAGGCGCATTCTGTGCAGACAAAATGTTCGCATTTAAAAAGGGAGCCTGTATGCTAGCTTTATCACATCTATTTTTAAGCGATTGTAAAGAAAAAACAGTAAAATGACATCCCATTTGGATGTTGCTTATTACATCCAGTGTTTGCTTAAATGGGTCACTATCTGCCAAATGGAACTTTTAATAAATCCAATAAAGAATTCAGGAGAAACTTCTTTACCCAGAGAGTGGTGAGAATGTGGAACTGGCTACCTCAAGGAGTAGTTGAGGCAAATGGCTTGGATACATTTAATGGGAAGCTAGATAAGTAAAAGAAGGAGAAAGGAATAGAAGGTTGTGCTGATAGCGTTATAGCTGTTGTGACATTTACAACCAATCAGCATAATAGATGCAGAGCAGTGTTTGGAAATTTAGTTTAAAATACATATTTCAATTGCTGTGATATGGAGCATTGCACAGTCATTGAGAGCTCCCTTAATGAGAATTGACTGGAAATAATTTTATTAACACAGTTGTTTATGGCGAGCAGACGTCCTTCTAATTTATGTTCACTTTTATTTGACTGTGGGACCTCACCGATTGCCACCAAGCAACTGAATATACGCACGAGTGCTCTACGCACAGGTGCAAGATTGTCAGAAAAGCAGAGGTTTCCACTGAGTAAAGATTGGATTAGCTGCACCAATAAACGTAGAGGAAAGTGAGTTCGTTAGTGTCACAAGCCTCAAATTCCTAGTCGCTCAGAATGATCCAACCATTCACTTTCAGCACTAATATTTATAAGACCCCGCCTCTTAGATCCGTGTCCTGTGCCATGTTTGGGACTCAGCAAAGGGAAGTAGCTTAACCCTAACTGATGTATCCCGTAACTAGCCCAGGGTCACTGAGGCCTAATCTGATGCCCCTCTGACTTGCATTTATAGAGCACCTTTCACGACCTCAGGACATCCCAAAGCACTTTAGAGCCAATGAAGTACTTTTTGATGTGCTGTCACTGTTGCAATATAGGAAACACAACAGCCAATTTTCACACAGCAAGGTCCAACAAACAACAATGTGATAATGACCAGATAACTTGTTCTCAGGTGCTGGTTGAGGGATAAGTATTGGCCAGGACACCAGGGAGGACTCGCCTGCTATTCTTCAAATAATTCCATGGGATCTTTCCCGTCTACCTGAGAGGGCAGGTGGGACCTCGGTTTAACATTTCACCCAAGAGACTGCACTCTCCAACACTGCAGCACTCCATCAGTACTGCAGTGGAGTGTCCGCTTAGATTAATGTGCTCAAGTCTCTGGAGTGGGGCTTGAGACCCACAATCTTTTGACACAGAGGTGAAAGTGGTACCCACTGAGCCACAGCTGACACCATTCTCTCACTCCCCCCCAGATTTCTAACTCAGAGCAGGTCATCAGTCCAGACCCCACAATCCTTTGTTTTACCATTCCACCCAATCAAAAACATGACTAGTTTTTTTTTAAATCTGAAGGATCCATTAGGAACAGACACTGGACTTTGTACAATCTATAAAAGCCAAGAAGGACTTCCACACTCCAAACAGAATTAATTATAGGCAGGAAGCTTGATGTGTGCTCGAGGCAGATCTGAAAGAAGCAACAAAAAGGATCATAATAAATCAATACAGCTAGAGTCACTTTACACTGTACCTGCAAGAAGCCTCGTTCAATAAAAAGCTTAATGAAGAAAAATTCAGCTGCTCCGTAGCTCTGCTGTGCATAGATAAGTGTTCCATAGGAGCTGTTAGTTTGGAATCGAATGGAGATGTTGTTCCTCGGCAGTAACTGGAAACCCAAAAATTCCAAATGCGAATTCCCGTAATATCGAGCATAACTGAGATGGTGACCTGTGGCGGGAGGGAGAGAGAGACAATGAGCGAGACAAATCATTCATTTTTTTAACAAAGTGAGTATCGACACCACTATGTCAGCCAATGAGTTGGTGGCAGGACTGTTAGGGGTTGCATGAGGGGCCAGAGTTGGAGGAGCGCAGAGATCTCAGACGATTGTAGGGCTGCAGGAGGTTACAGAGATAGGGAGGGGCGAGACCATGGAGGGATTTGAACACGAGAATAAAATCGAGGCATTGCTGGACCAGGAGCCATTGTAGATCAGCGAGCACAGGGGTGATGGGTGAATGGGACTTGGTGCCAGTTAGGAAATGGGCAGCAGAGTTTTGGATGAGCTTAAATTTATGCAGCATGGAAGATGGGAGAGAGGCCGGCCAGGAGGACAAGCTTGAGATAGAAAACAGAAATTCCATTTTGAATTGCTGGTTAGTGCAAAATGGGGAACTTTTTTACATTATTTTTGTTAGTGAGGCATATTTTCAAAAACTTTATAACTTAATAATTTTAATAAATTTATCGAGTAATAATTTTTCCTGGAGGTGCCTCAGGAAATCAACTTTCAAAGAAATATACTTCTATTAAGAAACCTCGTTGAAAGGTGAGGACAACACTAAAATTGAAGAAAATAAAGTGATAAGGCCAATAAAGGAACAGTGGCTATTTAATGCTTTTATAGGTTGTAGGAGGAAGAAAGAACGAGGGAGACGAGGAGTTCCATAGTTCTGAGGAAATGAAACCAGATCTAAATGGTCTTAAATAAATAAACAGAGCAGTGACATTCAATTAAAACTGACAGAAATGTTGGGAGAGAATTCAGAGGCAAAGGTCCACATGGGACCATTCCCCTTACATCTGTTCAGAGAATTTATCCTCCCAAGATAAAAATCTTGAAGTAAGGGTTTTAATAGAGTAGATAAGGAGAAACTGTTTCCACTGGCAGGAGAATAGGTAACCTGAGGACACAGATTTAAGATGACTGGCAAAAGATCCGGGGTGGGGGAGGGAGATGAGGAGACAATTTTTTATGCAGCGAGTTGCTATGATCTGGAATGCACTGCCTGACAGGGTGGTAGAAGCAGATTCAATAGTAACTTTCAAAAGGGAATTGGATAAATACTTGAAAAGGAGAAATTTGTAGGGTTTTGTGGAAAGAGCAGGGGAGTGGGACTAATTGGATAGCTCTTTCCAAGAGCCGGCACAGGCACGATGGGCCGAATGGCCTCCTTCTGTGCTGTATGATTCTCCGATACCATAAGTTTTGAGCTGCCCAATCTAACATGATGGTCTTCAGTGACGAGAAGCAGCTCAATTAAACAAGCTGATGAGATCTTCAAACAATCAAAGGCACTAATGTGCTAAACGACTGCTCGAAGAAAGTACAGAGGGAAACTGTTAAAGAAATAATGACTTCACCAAGCGATTTTATTAACTTAACTGTACTATTCTTTTATCCGTTTTAACTGTTGCATCAAGTTTGGGAAGAAGCTAACAATGGAATGCAAACTGGATTGCAATTACAGTATCGTAAAAAACAGTCACACAGTTGATAACTGAAAGAATATATATGTTATTTACTTCATTACAATACACACAGTACAAATCTTTTTTTTAAAAAAAGGTCAAAGTATTTTAGCGATTTCACTCTGGGAATCTGAGAAATATTTGGCCCATTCAGCATCACAATCACACGGTGTAGGCCGTGGCTCAGATGATAGCACTTGCACCTGCGGGTCAGAAATTTCTGGGTGCAAGTCCCATTCCAGACACTTAAACATAAAATCTAGGCTGAGGGAGTGCAGCACTGTCAGAGGTGCTGTCTTTTGATGAGATGTTAAACCTGCCTTCTCAGGTGAGATGTAAAAGGTCCCATGGCACTATTTCAAAGAAGAGCAGGGGAGTTCTCCCCGGTGTCCTGGCCAATATTTACCCTTCAACCAACATCACTTCAAAAAAAACAGATGATTTGGTCATTATCACATTGTTGTTTGTGGGACCTTGCTGTGCGCCTATTGGCTGCCGCGTTTCCAACATTACAACAGTGACTACACTTGTAAAGTTGTGAAAGACAGTATATAAATCCAAGTCTTTCTTTCTTTTACTTTCATCAACAAGAGAAAGAACCTTCTTCTTTAGAAATGACGTTCCCATTATTCACAGAGACAGAGTTCCTGCCGCAGTTTGTTGCCAGAGGGTTTGTGCATCGCTAAAACATGGGGAAGTTCTGAGCATCACAAAGCTCGAGCATTAGCACCTGATGAAGTGGTTTCCACAGCTAAACAGAAGTGCTCGTCACACTGATTACCAAAAGTGTTCGAGTCCTGGCATCTGATGAGGTGAAAAAGACTCTGAAACATCACTGAAATCAAAAGCAAAATACTGTGGATGCTTGGAATCGAAATAAAGACAGAAAATGCTGAAATACTCAGCAGGTCAGGCAGCATTTGTGGAGAGAGAAACAGAGTTAAAGTTTCAGGTCGATGATCATGAGTGTTTTCCAGCATTATCAGTTTTTATTTCTGAAACTTTGCTGAATTGGTTATGAGGCGATTTTCACACCTGGATAAAAACACTTGTAAAAAGAACCTAACACATTGACTGGCACAAACTTGCAGAATGGGCATGTAAATGGCAAATGATTTGTGTATCTGTACCTCTAGATCCCTTTGCTGCTCGACTTTTAATTCAAGCCATATGTGGCCTCCTACCAAAATGCATCACCACACACTTAGCTATGTTGAAATTGACTGGCATTAGTGAGGCAGTTCAACACTTAATTGAATAAATCCAGACTTTTGCAATTCATTTAAACGTTTTATTCATTTAACAGGAACAGCTATCATTGGAAAAGATAGCAAAGGGATTTGTGATTTTATTATCTTGAGTTTTATTCTTTTATCAGTTATTCATTTAAGTGGGCTTGACTGTACAGAGGTGTGAAACAGCATAAATATATAATTGATTTACTTACACGACAAGATCCTGATTGTCTACAGCACTTGACTAAAGAATTATATTACATAGATTTTTTGAAGAGGTGACTAAAGTAGTGGACATGGGAATGTCAATGGATGTTATTTATATAGACTTCCAGAAGGCATTTGATAAGGTCCCACATAAGAGACTGTTAGCTAAGATAGAAGCCCATGGAATTGAGGGAAAAGTACAGACTTGGTTAGGAAGTTGGCTGAGCGAAAGGCGACAGAGAGTAGGGATAATGGGTAAGTACTCACATTGGCAGGATGTGACTAGTGGAGTTCCGCAGGGATCTGTCTTGGGGCCTCAATTATTCACAATATTTATTCACGACTTAGATGAAGGCATAGAAAGTCTCATATCTAAGTTTGCCGATGACACAAAGATTGGTGGCATTGTAAGCAGTATAGATGAAAACATAAAATTACAAAGTGATATTGATAGATTAGGTGAATGGGCAAAACTGTGGCAGATGGAATTCAATGTAGACAAATGTGAGGTCATCCACTTTGGATCAAAAAAGGATAGAACAGGGTACTTTCTAAATGGTAAAAAGTTAAAAACAGTGGATGTCCAAAGGGACTTAGGGGTTCAGGTACATAGATCATTGAAGTGTCACAAACAGGTGCAGAAAATAATCAAGAAGGCTAATGGAATGCTGGCCTTTATATCTAGAGGACTGGAGTACAAGGGGGCAGAAGTTATGCTGCAGCTATACAAAACCCTGGTTAGACCGCACCTGGAGTACTGTGAGCAGTTCTGGGCACCGCACCTTTGGAAGGACATATTGGCCTTGGAGGGAGCGCAGCGTAGGTTTACTAGAATGATACCCGGACTTCAAGGATTAAGTTACGAGGAGAGATTACACAAATTGGGGTTGTATTCTCTCGAGTTTCGAAGGTTAAGGGGTGATCTGATCGAAGTTTATAAGATATTAAGGGGAACGGATAGGGTGGATAGAGAGAAACTATTTCCACTGGTTGGGGATTTTAGGAGTAGGGGAACAGTCTAAAAATTAGAGCCAGACCTTTCAGGAGCGAGATTAGAAAACATTTCTACACACAAAGGGTGGTAGAAGTTTGGAACTCTCTTCGCAAACGGCAATTGATACCAGCTCAATTGCTAAATTTAAATGTGAGATAGATAGCTTTTTGGCAACCAAAGGTATTAAGGGATATGGGCCAAAGGCAGGTATATGGAGCTCGATCAGCCATAATCTTATCAAATGGCGGAGCGGGCACGAGGGGCTGAATGGCCCACGCCTGTTCCTATGTTCCTAGATTTACATAGAAGTTACAGCACAGAAACAGGCCATTCGGCCCAACTTGTCTATGCTGGTGTTTATGCTCCACACAAGCCTCTTTCCACCCCTCTTCATCTAACCCTATCAGCATATCCTTCTATTCCTTTCTCTCTCATGTATTTATCTAGCTTCCCCTTAAATGCATCTATGCTATTCACCTCAACTACTCCATGTGGTAGCGAGTTCTACGTTCTAACCACTCTCTGGGTAAAGAAGTTTCTCCTGAATTCTTTATTGGATTTATCAGTGACTATCTTATATTTATAGCCTTTATTTTTGGACTCCTGCACAAGTGGAAACATCTTCTCTACGCCTAACCTATTGAACCGCATCATAATTTTAAAGACCTCTATCAGGTCACCCCTCAGACTTCTCTTTTCTAGAGAAAAGGGCCCCAGCCATTCAGTCTTTCCTGATAGATATAACTGCTCAGTTCTGGTATCATCCTTGTATTTTTCTCTTTCTCTAGTGCCTCTATCTCCTTTTTATAATATGGAGACCAGAACTGTGCACAATACTCTAAGTGTGGTCTAACCAAGGTTCTATGTAAGTTTAACATAACTTCACTGCTTTTCAGTTCTATTCCCCTAGAAATGAACCCCAGTGCTTTGTTTTCATTTTTATGATCTTGTTAACCTGCAGTGCTACTTTTAATGATTTGTATATCTGCACCCTTTGCTCCTCTACACCATTTAGATTCTTATTTTCTCAAGGAGTATGTGGCCTCCTTATTCTTCCTACCAAAATGCACCACCTCACACTTACCTATATTGAAATTCATTTGCCGTTTATAAGTTTGTTAACGTCTTGTCATGTAGTAGAATTCTCTGCAAGCAGCATCAGCGAGGGAGACTTTAGGCATGCATCATCCCTCAGGAATGCTCCCACTGCTGTTGGTGAGGTGTTAGGAGCAGTACACTGGAAGGACCATGGCACACGATTACATGTAGCAAAAGGGGACAGCACGGCATCACATCCCATTCAACACACACCCTGCGCTGTCACTATATCTCTTTTGTTGACCACCACAAAATCGCTTCTCTGTTGTCAACGTACCATAAAAAGACCTTCTTCAGGATTCGTTCATCAGACATTTGCACCATGTGACCTGACCATCGTAGTCCTGCCTTTGTGATCAGAGCATGTGTTGCTCGGCATGTCAGATTTTTTAAGAACTGTGATGTCAGGGATTGTGTCTTACCATCTGATCTTCATAAGTCATCTCAGGCAGCATCGGTGAAAGTGATTCCGTTTCTTAATGTGGCGTGAATATGTTGTCCAAGCTTCATAGGTGTAAAGCAAGGTTGACAGAATGGCAGCCCTGTATACTTTGAGCTTGGTCTGCAGGCTGATGCCTCTCTTGTCCCAGAGGCGCTCACGGAGTTTGCCAAAAGCTTTGACAACTCCCGTATCGATATAGACTTCTCCAGACAGGGTGCGACCCGGGTAGGCGAATCTATCCACAGCTTGAAGGGTGTGATCACCGATAGTGATGATGGGTTGAGTGTAATCCTTTCCTGGTGGCTACAGCAGGTCGTTTACCTTGGCTGCTTTGGTGAGGTTGTCCAACTTGTTCCTGCACTGTAATGGTGTCCTTGTGTTCAAGGTGGTGGCCCTCACTGCCATTGCCGTCTTCCCTCACATTTTTGGAGGCTCTCCAGCCTCCAACCCCAAACTGACAGTCCCTCTTTGTCCATATCTCTGTTACGAGGGTCTGGTTGTTCAGCTCCCTGAGGTTTTCTGCTCGTCTCTTCGATCTGGCTATCACCCTTCAAGTTGCCTGCTTCCTCCATTGCTGACATTGCCCCTTTAAAGCAGCAGCAGACTTTATATCCTGCTACTGCACCAGGGTTCTGCCTCCCCACTGGTTATTTTCCAGCCCCCGCACCCTCAACAGTTGGAATTTCCGACCCCTGATGTTTGAAGCTGAATTGCCACTTATAAAGTGCTCTTATTTCAGGCTCAGAGAAATTGCCTTCAGCTCGGGTCTCACTGACCTGAACTCAGCACAGCTGAGTGGTTGTGCCAAGGGCTGCCCTCAGCGAGTCCAGATGTTCATTTAACTGCCTGACATAAGAGTCTGACTTGTTATTGGCAGTTACAATCGGCAGCAGATTTGCATCGGTGGTTTGCAACCAACTAGCCTTATGCAATGCTCCTGATTTGCAGCTCCACATGAAACCAGCGGTATTTACTGGGTCAGAGTCATGCAGCGATCCTGCACTCCCAACACAGTAAGCACCAACTCTCAGACCACTTCGAGCGGTGCCTCCCTGCTGGGTGGAGAGCACAGGTGAATTTATTTCCATATCCGTTTCCACAAAACTGTGAGTACACGTTATTCCGATCTCAGCAATGTCAATTTTCAGACATAATATAGAGTGTTTATTGTTTTAGCATAGATCTTGAGAACTTACTTGTATAGCAATTACCAAAAATAAGGATTGAAAAGAAAAGCATTGAATGCTGGAAATCTGAAATAAAAACAGAAGATGCTGAAAAGCACAGAAGAAAGAACTTGCATTTATATTGCGCCTTTCATGACTTCAGGGCATCTCAAAGTGCTTTACAGTCAATGAAGTACTTTTTTGAAGTGTAGTCACTGTTGTAATGCATGAAATGCAGCAGCCAATTTGCACACAGCAAGGTCCCACAAACAGCAATGTGATAACGGCCAGATAATCTGTTTTTTAGCGATGTTGATTGAAGGATAAATATTGGTCAGGACACCAGGGAGAACTCCCCTGCTCTTCCTCGAAATAGTGCCATGGGATCTTTTACATCAACCTGAGAGGGAAGACGGGTCCTCGGTTTAACGTCTCGATCAAATGATGACATCTCCGACAGTTCAATACTCCCTCAATACTGCACGGGAGTGTCAGCCTAGATTATCTGCTCAATCCTCTGGAGTGGGAGTTGAACCCACTTCTGACTCACAGGCGAGAGTGCTACCCATTCCTGTACCGCATACAGTATTGTAACCACGAACATTAATCCCAAGAGATCCTATACAAAGGAACTGCCAACAGCTTATTTCAGACAAGCAGCCCACAGCGCCTTGTCAGTGAAACCACGTACTGACGTTACTTTTGTTGCTTACAAGTAGAACAAAAAAAATTGTGCTTAGTGAGAAAAAAATATTTTAAATGAGTTATTTTCTTCATTGTCCCTGCCAGGGCCAATCCCACCCTCCTTTCCTTTGCCTCTGAATCAGTATCAATTATAATAAAGAGGTAGAGGTTATTTGGTCCACTTTGTAGGAATGAAATTACTTGACTGCTCAAATTGTCCAATATTGTTTTGTACACTTTTACCAATGGAATGGAGCAGTGTATTGTCACCTGGTGATTAAGGAGCTGAGTTCAAATTCCCAACAAGGCAAGTGATGAAATTGTCTAATAATATGTGGGCTATTACCAGGAAAAAAATTACTATGTTGTAAAAACCTAACTGGTTCATTGATGTCTGTCAGGAGGGGAAACTGCTCTTTCTTTAATATTATTCATTCTCAGGATGTGGGCGTCGCTGGCAAGGCCACCATTTATTGGGCCTTCTTTTTGAACTGCTTGTAACAATTTGAAAAACTGAGTGGCTTGCTAGGATACTTCAGAGAGCAGTTAAGAGTCGACCACGTTGGTGTGGGACCGGAGTCACGTGTTGGCCCAGACCGGGTAAGGATGGCAGGTTTCCTTCCCTAAAGGATCTCAGTGAATCTGTTGGGTTTTTATGACCATCTGACAGCTTCATGGTCACTTTTACTGACATCAAATTCTTCCACATTTAAATTCTCAAGATGCGCTGGTCAGATTAGAACTCAGGTTCTCTGGATTACAAGTCAAGGATCATGACCACTACCCTAACGTAACCGTCTTGACTTACATGTGATCAGTCAGACACTACTTGGTTGGCTCTTAAATGTCTTTAGGGCAAATAGGAATGCCACCCACATCTTAAGAATAAATTTAAAAATAAATCAGTGCATGGTTCTGTGGCAATGGTAAAATGTAGGTTTGTTTCTCCAAAACAGTGACTGCTGACTTCCCAGTCTTGGACACTTTGCTCTGGTGCAGCCAATGCAACTCCCCAAAAGAGGCAAGGAAAATCGGAATCATTCTGTGCAATCTCTCGCTTGCATTTTTGGCAGCCAGCCTGAAGTGATTTGGATAAGAGGTCATGGATTTGGTCATTGATCCAGCCTCTTGCATCTAAGTAGGGTCATATCCCCTGCCCCCCCCCCCCGACCACCCCGGGGAGACTGGGGGAGATTTCACAGTTTCACAAAAGAGAAAGATGAACATTATTGGGTGTGTTAAAATCACTGCACTTGACTCAAGGTGATTTATGGAATATTGTAAATAATTTCCACATTCATAGAAATACCAGTGGGTATTGTGGCCTGTGATAAATAGCAACAGTATGACTTTGTTGATAATGAGAGAAAGACTTACATTTATAAAGTGCCTTTCACGACCTCAGAATGTCCTAAATTGCTTCACAGCCAAATAAGTACTTTTTGAAGTGTAGCCACTGTTGTAATGTAAGAAACATGGCAGCTAATTTGTGCACAGCAAGGTCTCACAAACAGCAATGAGATAATGACCAGATGATCTTTTTTAGTGATGTTGATTGAGGGATAAATATTGGCCAGGACACCAGGGAGAACTCTTCTTTGAAATAGTGCTATGGGATCTTTTACATCCACCTGAGAGGGCAGACGAGGCCTTGGTTTAAGGTCTCATCCAAAAGACGGCATCTCCGACAGTGCAGCACTCCATCAGTACTGCACTGGGAGTGTCATTCTAGATTTTGTGCTTAAGTCTCTGGAGTGACACTGTAATGAGTGAGTTTAAGCTGCATTTTCCGTCCAGCTTAGATTACAGGAACCCTGCTATATTAATGATGGTATACAATCCTGCAGGGACCAGCAAGGCAGGATTAAGGATTAAGGAAAGTCCAATTGGACATTTTCAAAAAGTAGGATTGGTCGAGACTCAAGAATCCATCAAAGAGTAAGATTAAGACTGACTTGAAGGACCACTTCCATCAGGCGAGAGATTGTCCTCCACTTGCCCTCACTCCTGTGAATAATTCAAATCGATGTTTTTTCTTTTCTTTGAAGTTAAATCAAGTGGTTTATTGTCTTCTGGTGCCCAGTACTCCATTGCACTGGGGCTTGTAGGAGTTTAGAATTTAGAGAGGGACAATTTTCTATAACAGATATGTTATAGTCGGAAGATATAAGATTATCACCCACTTTTTGGACTGGTGTCTAGAAAATTCTAAAAATGTAAGCTCAACACCAAAAAATATATTTACAATATTGATGTCTTAAAATGTGGCGTTATTACTAATTACGATTCCAAAGGTTTTTGGTCAATTTTAGCAGTGGAAAAGCAAACCTCAAAACCAGGGTTGTAATCCCACCTCTCTATCCACCCCCTATCCAGCCTCCTATCTTGTGTTGGACATTGAATGGCAACTCTACGTTTAAGGCAGAAATAAAAGTCAACTTGCACTGTCTTAGCCTTGGCTCATTCTGCTAATGTTTTGCAGCTTTTAAATCGTGGCTTCTAGCAAGGACTCATGGTGGTGGTGGGCGGGCAGGGGAACAGCTGCAAGGGGAAGTGGGAGTTAATTCTGAGAGAACTTGTGTCAAAAAAAGGTAATGAGCCCACTCTCCACAGATGAAATTCAGACATCACTGCAGATGTCACACACTACACTGCGATGCTTGTGTTTCCTCATAACCTTTACCCCGGGTTACGTCAAAGGTTTTCCTGAAAGCTTTTAAACAGCTTCAAGGTGGCAAAGAAAATGTTCATTCATGTACATTCCAAACTACAGCAATTTATCCTCGTTTGAAATTCTTAACTGCAGCTGTGCGACTTATTACTTTCCCAGCAGGCGAGTGTCCTCGCACAACGGAAAGAAGTGGGACTGAAGATGTTCTCCTGCATTGCTAAACAGAAAGCTCATTTGGAATTCATCGCACAGGATCAACAGAGAATCTCCAGCTGAAGCATGAAGGTTGATCCTGAGGAGATACTGAGGGAATTAAGAAAACTGATTCTGTACCAGCGAGGGCAAGAGAGACTGCTTTCAAGTAAGGGAAGTGCAGCAACTTTTATTCCAAGAAAGATCCTTGCATTAGTCTGCCAAAACATCAATAATTTTAAGAGGTTACTTGGTAAGGAAATTGAGGGATTGTAGTTAGTGAACTGTGCATTCTGTTTCTGATTCTGAGGGCAAAATGGTCTTTCTCACCTCTGTAGATTTATATGTTTCTCAGTGTAAGTATCATTATATAAACAGCTGTTGATGTATTATGGAATTATGTTCAACTACTTCAATTTGGGTGATGGTTTTTTTTTTGCCCCAAATTGCTTTTGATAAATATGGAATTCCATATTAGTGACTAAAATGGTAAACCCTTAAATTAAGGTCACGGAGATTCCTGATGTGTAAACAATGTATCAGGAACAATGCAGCTTAAATATTGCTATTAATATGCTTTCATTCACTGCAAATGACCCATCATGGGTTGGAGGTGTGTATCGGGAGCGGGGGGGTGGAAATTCCAATGCCTGATTGAGGGCTGAGCACAACAATGTCACAACCACTCGACCAGAAGCAATCTCGGATTGGTAAGAGTCTCGCTGAGAGGAATTTTGCTTTGGACAAATATTTTGACCATTTGTGGTTCAGCACTTCCTGGTTCACCTATTTCTGCCTCACATGACAGTAAAATCCAATTGCAATACATTTCATTGCTCAAGGGAAGGCAAACACCAGCGCCCCAAGAACGATGGTATGAGTTGGCTAGACATCAAAATGAATCCACTCACTGGATGCCTCGCACACGTCTTTGGCCAATCAGTACCAGCAATGAAAATGTGGATTTCAATGTTACTGACACAGAATTAACAGCATAGAAACAGGCCATTCAGCCCAACAGGTCTATGCCGGTGTTTATGCTCCACACAAACCTCTATTTACTTCATCTCACGCTATCAACATATCCTATTCCTTTCTCCCTCATGTGTTTATCTAGCTTCCCCTTAAATGCATCGATGCTATTTGCCTCAACTACTCCTTGTGGTAGCCAGTTCGACATTCTAACCACTCTCTGGGTAAAGAAGTTACTCCTGAATTCCCTATTTGATTTATTAGTGACTATCTTATATTTATGGTGTCTAGTTTTGGACTTCCCCACAAGTGGAAACATCTTCTTTACGTCTACCGGATTGAACCCCTTCATAATTTTAAAGACCTCTATCAGGTCACATCTTCTCTTTTCCAGAGAAAAGAGCCCCAGCCTATTTAGTCTTTCCTAACAGTTGTACGTGCTCAGTTCTGGTATCATCCTTGTAAATCATTTTTGCACTTTCTCCAGTGCCTCTTTATCCTTTTTGTAATATGGAGCCTTGAAACAAGTTGCCTGTTCGTGCAGTGATTTGCTGCAAGCATTCAAAAGGGAGTGGACAAATTCCTGGTTGTGTACGTGGGGTATCAGGTGATGTGTTTGATGGTCACTCTGGAATATAACTTGATCTTCTTCGGAGATCAGAGAGGAATTTTCCAGATTTTCTTCCCTGAATTGGCCTAGGGGTTTTTTATTTCTCTTCCCTTAGGAGAGTACGTGGCTGCTGGTGTGGGGGGAGGGGAGGGGAAATGGGGTCCTGATGCTTCATTACGGTATGGGGACAGGCCCGATGGGCCAGCTGATCCTTTCCTGTCCTCCGTCTTCCTACGTACGTACTTCCAGACCATTGAATAATTGTCTAAACTTTCTTTTGCCCTAAAAAAAAGTTTGGTATCATTCCCAAAACTGTGACAATAGATTGTCCAGGCAATGCTAATAGATTGTCTAGGCAGTCTGCCAGTCATTCTAAGCAAGGCCCTGTTATACCCCAGGGACCATTTTGAGACTGGTACCTGTTCAGAATGGTGCAGGCCCAGCAGAATCAAGCTATACTGCTGGTTATACTTCACATCCTAGTCAGGGATTACAGAATTTCCCCACATGGTCAGAGCTCTGCTCGCTAACATCTGAAGACTGGTTAAAATTTAAAGTTAACAAAAACCTGACAGGACAGCCAACATCGGAACGATTAAAAATTAACTTTCAAGAAGTTGCGAGTGGGTCACCTGGAAGTTTGACATTTAGTTTTGCACTGGTTGCAGTTACATTGCAACTGCTGTGAAACCATCACAAGAAGAAAGGAAGAACTTGCATTTGTATAGCACCTTTCATGACCCCAGGATGTCCCAAAGCGCTTTACAGCCAATGAAGTACTCTTTGAAGTATAATCGCTGTTGTAATGTAGGAAACACAGCAGCCAATTTGCACACAGCAAGGTCCTACAAACAGTAATGTGATAATGTCCAGATAGTCTATTTTCAGTAATGTTGGTTGAGGGATAAATATTGGCCAGGACACCGGGGGGAACTCCCCTGCCCTTCTTTGAAATAGTGTAGTGGGATCTTATACGTACACCTGAGAGGGCAGACAGGGTCTCATCCGAAAGACGGCACCTTGATTGGTGCAGCATTCCCTCAGTACTGCACAGCTACCTTCTGGAGACCGTCTCTCGTCAGTTGCCTAAATTCAATTGGGCAACTTCACAAGCAAATCAGAGAGGACGATTTGTGTCAATGTAAAGCCAAAATCACTTTTCATCAATGCCAACATCTATTATAAGTGGCTAGCAGGGAGTATGTTCAGTAGTCTGCTGGAAAAATCCCAATAACAATTTTGTATGTATCAACTTCTGTTTAGAACATCTTTGATCCCATTCTCTGCCATGTGACTGCATTCATTTCATTTTAAAAACTACCACTTACAACTTCATCCCCAAATAGAATCACCCCCACCTTCTAAAGGGCAATTAGGGATGGGCACTAAATGCCAGCTTTGCCAGCGATGCCCACATGCCGAGAATGAATAAAAATACATTAAGTTAGGGCGCAGAAAAGAGGCCATTCAACCCACTGTGCCTGTGCCAGATATGTCTATCCTTTACATATTAAAAGTGGTTGTATTTTGATTCCTTCGAGTAGGTGAGTTGCCAGTGGGAGTCAGATTCGTTCGCACTGAGAGTTTAGCGTGTGTTCACAGCCATTTCAGTTGTACATGACGATAACTTATGAAGTGTAAATCGGGTGTCAAGATCTGAAATGAGTCCAGTGAAGTGAGACATCCCAGTGCCAGAGCAGGGACTGATTGCAGAGTCACATTTCATTTACACCATAAGTGCAACTTTAGTGCAATGGGAAACCACTCCACGTTGATGCTACACTTGTAGTGTGAATATGCCCTTAAGTGTATTCTCTCAATTTCAGAAATAGTTTTAATAAGAGAGCTTTCTAATACCGGTAAAACAAACTTAAAAACATAAGAACATAAGAAATAGGAGTAGGAGAAGGCCATCCGGCCCCTCGAGCCTGCTCCGCCATTCAACAAGATCATAGTTGATCTTCTTCCTCAGAGCTATTTTCCTGCACTATCCCCATATCCCTTGATGCCTTTAATCTCTAGAAATCTATCGATCTCTGTTTTGAATGTACTCAATGACTGAGCCTACACAGCCCCCTGGGGTAGAGAATTCCAAAGATTCACCACCCTCTGAGTGAAGAAATTTCTCCTTATTTCAGTCCTAAATGGCCTACCCCGACTATGACCCCGAGTTCTAGACTCCCCAGCCAGCGGAAACATCCTCTCTGCATCTACCCTGTCGAGCCCTGTAAGAATTTTGTATGTTTCAATGAGATCACCCCTCATTCTTCTAAACTCCAGAGAATACAGGCCTCGTCTACTCAATCTCTCCTCATACGACAATCCCGCCATCCCAGCAATCAGTCTGGTGAACCTTCGTTGCACTCCCTCTATGTCAAGTATATCCTTTCTTAGTTAAGGAGACCAAAATTATACACAATATTCAGGTGCGGTCTCACCAAGGCTCTATATAATTGCAGCAAGACATCTTTACTCCTGTACTCAAATCCTCTTGTAATAAAGGCCAACATATCATTTGCCTTCCTAATCGCTTGCTGAACCTGCATGTTAGCTTTCAGTGACTCATGTACAAGGACACCCAAGTCCCTTTGAACATCAACATTTCCCAATCTCTCACCATTTAAAAAATACTCTGCATTTCTGCTTTTCCTACCAAAGTGGATAACTTCACATTTTTCCACATTATATTCCATCTGCCATGTTCTTGCCCACTCACTTAGCCTGTCTATATCCCCTTGAAGCATCTTTGCATCCTCCTCACAACTCACATTCCCACCTAGTTTTGTGTCATCAGCAAACTTGGAAATATTACATTTGGTCCCCTCATCCAAATCATTGATATATATTGTGAATAGCTGGGGCCCAAGCACTGATCCCTGCAGTACCTCACTAGTCACAGTCTGCCAACCTGAAAAAGACCCGTTTATTCCTACTCTCTATTTTCTGTCTGTTAACCAATTCTCAATCCATGCCAGTACATTACCCCCAGTTCCATGCTCTCTAACTTTGTTCACCAACCTCCTGTGAGGGACCTTATCGAAAGCCTTCTGAAAATCCAAATACACCACATCCATTGGTTCCCCCTTATCTATTCTACTAGTTACATCCTCAAAGAACCCCAATAGGTTTGAGAAACATGATTTCCCTTTCATAAATCCATGTTGACTCTGTCAAATCCTATTATTATTTTCTAAGTATCCTGTTATCACATCCTTTATTATAGATTCTAGCATTTTCCCTACTACTGATGTCAGGTGAACAGCTCTGTAGTTCCCTGTTTTCTCTCTCCCTCCTTTCTTAAATAGTGGGGTTAAACTTATGGCGTGCTTTTCCAAATGAACCACTGGCTGTTTTCATCTTTTGCTGCAAAAGAATTAACTATTTTTGGTTGTGCTTAATGGTCACCGATACAAATCATGGAAGCTTTGGATTTTATTTTGCCCAATTTTGTCCAGCAACAAATTGGAAAACAGGAAAGGAAAACCAATTAAGTGTGGAGTAACCTGCAATGATGCTCATTTCACACTTTTCAGACAGCTAAATCGGCATGTAATCGGCACAAATACCAGATACATTATTTATCCAACTGCAGAGAACGCAAAGCTTTGAAACCCCCCACCCGCCCCATCCCCTCCGTTAGATAGCTTGACTGAAACGCGTGGTGCTCAGTCCCACACCCGCTCGCAGCCCCAAGTCAATCCAACTCCAGTTGCCCAAGCTGACTCGATCTGAACCCTGCTGGCAGTCCTGACCCATCCTGACCTCCGACGGTAGCTCTGATCCAACTCGATTTCCGCCGGCATTCCCAACTGGACTCCCACTGCCAACTCAGATACTCACGTGAGGTAACGTAATACTGCCAAGTGGGCCATTTTTAATATGGGAGGGGTAGGTACATATCAGGCACAGATCCAACAGAGTGAATGGCCTCCCTCTTACATAGAATTACATAGAATGTATAGCACAGAAACAGGCCATTTGGCCCAACAGGTCCATGCCGATGTTTATGCTCCACACGAGCCTCCTCCCACTCTACTTCATCTCACCCTATCAGCATAACTTTCCATTCCTTTCTCCCTCAAATGTTTATTTAACTTCCCCTTAAATGCATCTTTGCTAGTCGCCTCAACTACTCCTTGTGGTAGCAAGTTCCTCATTCTAACCAGTCTCTGGGTGAAGAAGTTTCTCCTGAATTCCCTATTGGATTTATTAGATGGCTCTAGTTCTGGTCTCCCCCGCAAATGGAAACATCTTCTCTATGTCTACTCTATCAAACCCTTACATAATCTTAAAGACCTCTATCAGGTCGCTCCTCAGTCTTTTCTTTTCCAGAGAAAAAAGTCTCAGCCTATTAAATCTTTCCTGAGAGGTTGGGTTGTATTTTAATTTCTATGATGCTGTATGGGGAGGTGGGGGGAGATGTAATTGTAAATGCTAGTTCATAAAATGAATGACATGATTAAAGTACTCTCACACTGACTTGTCTGTGAGAAATTCGGGTTGATTTATCTCTCTTCCCAGTTGAGGAATACTGATGCAAAGTTGTAGCAACTTGGCTGAAATCAGCTAACTCGCAACAGACTAGCACTTTCTGGTCTGTCCGGGTTAGTAATATACTGGATACATTTCCCTACTAGAGCATCAGGCAAGTTGTCTTCTTACATTCTTAATGTTAACGTTCCCATCTAGGCATTCCTGAACAATCCCTCATACAATACATTTACACTGTTATAACAGGTCGACTTAGTAACTGCTAGTTGCCTACTTGTCTTTGTTTTTTGACAGTCACCGCCGCCTCAATTCAGTGCATTTTAACTAAATTATGTATTAACTAATGAAATGAAAAAATAAGACAGGTGGGTTCAGGTCCCTCTCCAGAGATTTGAGCACAAAATCTAGGCTGGCACTCCAGTGCAGTACTGAGGGAGTGCTGCACTGTCAGAGGTGTTGTCTTTTGGATGAGACGTTAAACTGAGGCCCCGTCTGCTCTCTCAGGTGGATGAGAAAGGTCCCATAGCACTATTTCAAAGAGCAGCAGGGGAGTTCTCCCTGGTGTCCTGGCCAATATTCATCCCTCAAACAACATCACTAAAAAAAACAGATTATCCGGTCATTATCACATTGCTGTTTGTGGGATCTTGCTGTGTGCAAATTGGCTGCCGTATTTCCTACATCACAACAGTGGCTATACTTAAAAGAGTACTTCATTGGTTGTAAAGCACTTTGAAAGGTGCTATATTAATGCAAGTTCTTTCCTTTTTTTATTGGAATAAGGACTATCAACTAGTGTTCCTTCTAGTGACTTACACAACGATCCCTGCTGGAAGAAGATGCGTGCGTGTGTGTGTGAGCACGTGGCGCTAAGTCTAAAAAAGGATTTCCTCCATTGCCTGTCGCCCCTCAGCGCCAATACATGTAAGTGAAGGATGACCATTTGGATAAAGAACCAAAGGTGACCACCACCCATGGAACATACTGGATCCTAGTGAATGAGTCAGGATCTCCAGAAGAGAAGGGAGAGAGAGAACGTTGAAGAGCAATCAAAATTGATGAAATTAGATCGAAACAAATGCCAACTATAGTTATAGTCAATCAGCTAATTAAGAAACTATTTTCTGTAACTTGATGGTCCGCCCAAGACATAGCAATGGCATGAAAGTCTCTTCACTACTGGTTGCAAGAGTCCTACATGAAAGGAGTATAAGCAATATCAACTGGGTTCCAAACAGCTTGGGGGTACAGAACAAACCATCCAAAATTCAGCAAAAATCCGATTGGCGGCCTTGCTTAGAAAGGACACAAAGAATGGTTATTGAGCTGTTAAGGGTGCTCCACTGAGTTTGGTGTTAAGGCACTTCGCTGGGACACAATAGAGAAAGGGAAGCTTTACTCTGCATCTGGCCAACATCTGGCAGTGAATCCCGGTGGCACAGTGTATCCCAGTTAGAAAGTTATCCACTCTCCCAATGCTGACACCCTTTTCCATGGCCTGCGTGCACATTAAGTTTATCTTTTCCGCCTCTGCTGTTTAAAATGCCTCAAGCCCGGAACTGCAAGAGATAAACAAAAAGACTGAGGCATTGTTCACTGTTATGAAAACAGCGGCCTATGGAAATGGTCCCATCTTCACTTTTACACCAACAAAATGAGATACAGTTCCCAACAGAGAACTTATTGATCACAGAGGCAATCGATTGCAAAGCTTAACCCAAAAATGACTCCTTTTAGTCCCAAAGGCTGGGAATAGACCTGATTTATTAGAACTAGTCCAAGGGATGTCACACATCCGATCTAAACTTAGCGAGAGGCACCGTCTCACTGATTAGTCTTAGGCCCCACTCTTGCGCCATGGCAACCGACAGAACACCATGCAGTCAGCCCATCAAGATTTGTGTCACCTTTCAACTCTAAGGGTGGGGAGGAGAGATGGACAGAAATACACATCTGACTCCAGGATACACTTTATTAAGCGGCTGATTTATGTTACTTCCAGCAAGGAAACTGCCCTACATAGAACAAGATCTAAAGGCCCCAAGAATTCACCAAGATTTACTAGATAAAATTCCTCCTCGATATCAGGCTTTTATAAATTATAATGGGGAACAAAGAAATGGCAGAACAATTAAACAGATACTTTGATTCTGTCTTCACAAAGGAGGACACAAATAACCTCCCAGAAATGTTAGGGAACCAAGGGTCTAGTGAGAGGGAGGAACTGAAGGAAATCAGTATTAGTAAAAAAATAGTGCTAGGGAAATTAATGGGGCTAAAGGCTGACAAATCCCCAAAGTCTGATAATCTACATTCCAGAGTACTAAAGGAAGTGGCCCTGGAAATAGTGGATGCATTGGTGATCATCTTCCAAAATTCTATAGACTCTGGAACAGTTCTACAGATTGGAGGGTGGCAAATGTAACCCCACTACTTAAAAAAGGAGGGAGAGAAAAAACAGGGAATTACATACCAGTTCGCCTAACAGCAGTAGTGGAGAAAATGCTCGAGTCTATTATAAAGGATGTGATAACAAAACATTTGGAAGGCATTAACAGGATTGGACAAAGTCAGCATGAGTTTATGAAAGGGAAATCATGCATAACAAATCTACTGGAGTTTTTTGAGGAGGTAACTAGTAGAATAGATAGGGGAGAACCAGTGGATGTGGTGTATTTGGATTTTTAGAAGGCTTTTGATAAGGTCCCACACAAGAGGTTAGTGTGCAAAATTAAAGCACATGGAATTGGGGGGAATATACTGGCATGGATTGAGAATTGGTTGACAGGCAGGAAACAGAGAGTAGGAATAAACGGGTCTTTTTCCGGGTGGCAGGCAGTGACTAGTGGGGTACCGCAGGGATCAGTGCTGGGCCCCAGCTATTCACAATATATATCAATGATTTGGATGAGGGAACGGAATGTAACATTTCCAAGTTTGCAGACGACAAAAAGCTGGGGTGGAATGTGAGCTGTGAGGAGGATGCAAAGAGGCTCCAATGTGATTTAGACAAGTTGGGTGAGTGGGCAAGGACATGGCAGATGCAGTATAACGTGGATAAATGTGAAGTTATCCACTTTGGTTGTAAAAACAGAAAGACCGATTATTATCTGAATGGTGATAGATTGGGAAAAGGGGAGGTGCAACGAGACCTGGGTGTCCTTGTGCAAAGCGAGCATTCGGGTGCAGCAAGCAGTTAGGAAGGCGAATGGTATGTTGGCGTTCATTGCAAGAGGATTTGAGTTCAGGAACAGGGATGTCTTACTGCAGTTGTACAGGTCCTTGGTGAGACCACATCTAGAGCATTGTGTGCTGTTTTGGTCTCCTTATCTGAGGAAGGATGTTCTTGCCATGGAGGGAGTGCAACGAAGGTTTACCAGACTGACTCCTGGGATGGCAGGACTGACGTATGAGGAGAGATTGGGTCGACTAGGCCTATATTCACTATAGTTTAGAAGAATGAGAGGTGATCTCATCAAAACATATAGAATTCTAACAGGACTAGACAGAATAGAGGCAGGGAGGACATTCCCAATAGCTGGGGAGTCCAGAACCAGGGTTCACAGTCTCAGGATACGGGGTATGCCATTTAGAACCGAGATGAGGAGAAATTTCTTCATTCAGAGGGTGGTGAACCTGTAGAATTCTCTACCACAGAAGGCAGTGGAGGCCAAGTCATTAGATGTATTCAAGGAGATAGATATATTTCTTAATGATAAAGGGATCAAGGGATATGGGGAAAAAGCGGGAACAGGGTACTGAGTTAGACGATCAACAATGATCATTTTGAATGGCAGAGCAGGCCCGAAGGGCCGAATGGCCTACTCTTGCTTCTATTTTCTATGTTTCTATGTTCATCCTGCAATTTATTTATACAGCATTGCAAGTTGCCTATAATGGCCTAGAACTTGCTGGAAAAATAAGGGCAGGTTTGATGGCACTTGTCGCTGATAAGTGTGGATATCGGCCAGCAATTTGTGGCGAGGAAGAGATACCCCGTGAGTTGCGAATTGCCACAAAGTGCTGGACGATTTGTGCTGCTTCGCCGTTAGCCTTGTGAAAAGGGCACCTCACTCTCAACCTCCCCATGAGTTTCAAGAAATTGCTGCATTTGCGCATTAATTGCCAATTAAACTCTCCGTGAAAAGTTAGGGCTGGTACTTAACAGCGTAAGGACGCTTTTAATGAGGAGGTTTATGTTCCTGCAATGCCACTCAACCTCTCTGGCCCAGAAAGGGAACAATTGAAACTGGGACCTACTTTTTTGCCTCAAGTGTGGAAGGGTTTTTTTTCTCTTCTGTTTTTGGTACGTCCATTATCTTGGTAGTTGTTAGGAATGGTCACCCCAGCACAGAGCTGGGTAGGAGAGTGCAGCAGTTTCATAGCTCACCTGTTCCATCGGGAACAGAAAATCAAGCAGGCTACGCAATAGGCACGCTGACATCCATGGCCGATATTCTGACTCGCACTCCTGGCCCCTTTAGCTCCGTGCCAAGGTGCCAATTTGCAATATCTACCCTATAAGCTGCTATCACATCTATAGTTCATGGACTTGGTGTATAAAGTATTGTTCTGAAGGATAGCCTTATTATACTATTATACAAACAATGACCCAGATAATTAGATTGTTACCCACACTTTACCAAGATTAATGGCTGCTTCCTGCATAATCAAGCGCCAAAATAGGCCAGCCTTTTAAAAGAAAATCATGTTGAGACAGCTTTAATAAATCATAAGAAATTACTGATACAGTGTGTGTGCTCTAAAGGAAAAAAAAGGTAGTCATTGTCACACTGTAGTCAAAATTATACCAATAATTATCATATTAGGTGAAATGTCATACACTTTACAGAATGTATTTGTGTATATGTAATGGGGGAGAGGGGATGCAGCTAATGTCCCTTGAATTCCTATCACCCATGACACAGCCAGGTCTCGTTGTGACAGAGGAGGAGTTGTGTTGTGCCTTGCTTCACACTGTAAAAGATCGCTATTTTGGATTTTTCAGATGAAATTGTAGATAAGGCAATGCACTGTGAATTTAAAATGAACCACTGCCAGCTGCTTTCTGACAGGAGTTATTTGGCCGGGGGGGGGGGGAGTGAAGTAAAACAATACCAAATACTGGTCTAGTGACACATACATTGGTGTGGTCATTACCCCAGTTCCTCTGACCGCATGGGAGTAATTCCACACACGTTAACTGTATTTAATTCGCGTTTGATTTTAAAATGGCGGATGCATTTAGACACACAATAGTTGCCAAAGGTTTTTCTCAGGGCCAAATGACTTGATATGCAGGTTGAGTGCAAAAAGAAAGAAGAGACCTATCAAGGTTTGAAGTCTGCAATTCACAGGCTTTGACCGAAAAAAAAGGAGAATTCATTTAGAAAAGAAAGTCTTGCATTTCTATAGCGTCTTTCACGATCTCAGGACGTTCTAAAGCGCTTTACAACCAATGAAGTACTTTTGAAGTGTAGTCACTGCTGTAATGCAGGAAACGCGGCAGCCAATTTGCGCACAGCAAGGTCCCCCAAACAGCAATGTGATAATGACCAGATAATCTGTTTTTGGTGGTGTTGGTTGAGGGATAAATATTGGCCAGGACACAGGGGAGAACTCCCCTGTTCTTCTTCGAAATAGTGCCATGGGATCTTTTACATCCACCTGAGAGGGTCCTCGGTTATGAAGAAACCTGCTTTGATCCATAGGGGTGATTTTACAAATGTGCATAACCCACAGGTCCTTTGCCCACCTCATTCATAATACCAGCCCTTAAAGGTGTGGCTGACTTTCTTTGTTCTGTAGTTGTCTTAGCTTCTACCATTTGTGCAGTGGTGTGAGATGGGACTGAATGTGTAAAGGTGCACGCATGTCCCAATCTTCAAAAAGTCCCATGAGAAAATTGTGGAAAGCATGATAAGATTTGACACAATTATTTTCAATACATTTTAAAGTAGTGCGTCAGTAAAGAATTTTATTGCTGATTATTCTGCTGTGTGCTTTATTTTCAATTAAAAATAGTGTCAATATATTTGTTAGCCATGGCTCAGTGGGCAGCACTCTCACCTCTGAAGGCAGGAAGGTTGTGGGTTCAAGCTCCACTCAAAGACTTGAACACATAATGTAGGCTGATACACCCAGTGCAGTATTGAGGGAGCACTACACTATTGGAGGTGCTGTCTTTCAGATGAAATGTCAAATTGAGGCCCTGTCTGTCCTCCCAGGTGGAGGTAAAAGATCCCATAGCACTATTTCAAAGAAGAACAGGGGAGTTCTCCCCAGTGTCCTGGCCAATATTTATCGCTCAACCAACATCGCGAAAACAGATTATCTGATTAATTATCACATTGCTGTTTTGGGACCTTGCTGTGCGCAGATTGGCTGTCGTGTTTCCTATATTACAACAGTGACCACACTTCAAAAGTACTTCATTGGCTGTAAAGCGTTTTGGGACGTCCTGAGGTTGTGAAAGGCGCTATATAAATGCAAGTTCTTTCTTTCTTAAGTACTAGTTTTAGCCTGAATGATTGAGTCTGATGGTGTAGCATGCTTCACCTTTTAGTGTGGACAGGAATGCATGATGAGTAGCCCGTTCAATTTACACTGCAAAATAACTTGGTAATAGGGTAATTGTTAATCTCGAGGCACACGACTCACATTCACAGCAAGCACAGGGTTATAAATTTCAGCTCATTGGAGATGTGGGTTTGCCGATGCAAACTGCACTTTTTGATCATAAATCAAGGCAGCGTTCACACTGTGACACCCATTACTCATTCTACCTAGGCTCATGTGGAGCACTGTGTAGCTGGAAGAGATAAAGAGACACACAGACAGACAGGTTCAGCACAGGGAATAGGGGAGGAACGAGAGGCAAAGCAGAGAGAGGAGAAGGCATAAGGTTGCAATTCCAGTTAAACCCAGCGACCTGCCAATCAAATGCTACCAGCACTGCATACCAGATGGCAAGTTTCTCGAGTTTCTTCCCATGATGTTTCCCAAACCACCTTATAATGGTGCAGTGGATGGCTCCCGACCTGGTGGGATACTTAATGACTCTGCTGAAAGTAGCTTAGCTCCGGAATGGAGATTCGATGTAAGGGTCCCATTAGTACCTAAACCCATTTACATTGACAATAGGACTCAACAGAACTCAGTTATTGCCTCCTCATATAATCCACAGGCTTTTAAACCCAAGCTTGCCATCATCTCATCATTACTTCTTCATTTAGCTCATGTTTTCTATTTCCATGTTGTAAACTTCTATGATTCTATGACTTATAGGGAGAGGTTAGATAGACTGAGACTTTTTCCCCTGGAGAGTAGGAGGTTTAGGGGTGATCTTATAGAAGTCTATAAAATAATGAGGGGCATAGATAAGGTAGATAGTCAAAATCTTTTCCCAAAGGTAGGGGAGTCTATAACGAGGGGGCATAGATTTAAGGTGAGAGGGGAGAGATACAAAAGGGTCCAGAGGGGGAATTTTTTAACTCAAAGGGTGGTGAGCGTCTGGAACGAGCTGCCAGAGGCAGTAGTAGAGGCGGGTACAATTTTGTCTTTTAAAAAGCATTTGGACAGTTACATGGGTAAGATGGGTATAGAGGGATATGGGCCAAGTGCAGGAATTGGGACTAGCTTAGTGGTATAAACTGGGTGACATGGACATGTTGGGCCGAAGGGCCTGTTTCCATGTTGTAAACTTCTATGAATCTATGATTCTTTTCAATCTTGTTGGTGTCATGTGATGCAGGCTATGGTTCTGCATCCAGGCTTCTCAATCAATAACCTATGACATATTACGTATAGTGTAATAAGAGTTCCAATTCTTTCACTAATGTGTAACTTAAAAAAAATATTTCTCGGGATGTGGGCATTGCTGGCAAATCCAGCATTTATTGCCCGCCGCTGGTTGCCCTTGAGAAGGTGGTGGTGGTGGGTCTTCTTCCTCAATTGCTGCAGCCCGCGTGGTGAAGGTTCTCCCACAGTGCTGTTAGGTAGGGAATTCCAGGATTTCGACCCAGCGACGATGAAGGAACGGCGATATATTTCCAAGTCATACATACATATACATACAAAATAGGAGCAAGAATAGGCCATTCGGCCCTTCGGGCCTGCTCCGCCATTCAAAAAGATTACGGCTGATCGTCTAACTCAGTAACCTGTTCCCGCTTTTTCCCCATATCCCTTGATCCCTTTAGTATTAATAAATATATCTATCTCCTTCTTAAATACATCTAATGACTTGGCCTCCACTGCCTTCTGTGGTAGAGAATTCCACAGGTTCACCACCCTCTGAGTGAAGAAATTTCTCCTCATCTTGGTTCTAAATGGCATCCCCCGTATCCTGAGACTGTGACCCCTGGTTCTGGACTCCCCAGCCATCGGGAACATCCTCCCTGCATCTAGTCTGTCTCGTCCTGTTAGAATTTTATATGGTTCGATGAGATCACCTCTCATTCTTCTAAACTCTAGTGAATATAGGCCTAGTCGACCCAATCTCTCCTTATACGTCAGTCCTGCTGTCCCAGGAATCAGTCTTGTAAACCTTTGTTGCACTCCCTCCATGGCAAGGACATCCTTCCTCAGATAAGGAGACCAAAACTGCACACAATACTCCAGATGTGGTCTCACCAAGGCCCTGTATAACTGCAGTAAGTACTCAAATCCTCTTGCAATGAAGGCCAACATACCATTCGCCTTCCTAACTGCTTGCTGCACCTGAATGCTCGCTTTCAGCGACTGGTGTACAAGGACGCCCAGGTCTCGTTGCACCTCCCCTTTTCCCAATCTATCACCATGCAGATAATAATCTGCCTTTCGGTTTTTACAACCAAAGTGGATAACCTCACATTTATCCAAATTATATTGCATCTGCCATGTTCTTGCCCACTCACCCAACTTGTCTAAATCACATTGGAGCCTCTTTGCATCCTCCTCACAACTCACATTCCAGCCCAGTTTTGTGTCATCTGCAAACATGGAAATGTTACATTTAGTTCACTCATCCAATTCATTGATGTATATTGTGAATAGCTGGGGCCCAGGATGGTGTGTGACTTGGAGGGGAACGTGAATGTGATGGTGTTCCCATGTGCCCGCTGCCCTTGCCCTGTGGGGTAAATCATAACTCACGGTATGATGAAGCTACTGCGGGTTTTAAAATTAGTCAGTTCTTCCACTTACTTCACGCAGATGGCTTTTTTCTTCTTTGCAAACAATGTTGCACGGTAACAAGTAATTAATAGGTCGTATGGCATATGATTAGAATTCCCATTGGATCAATTTGAAGACAACAAAGAGGTTTTGGGAATGATTATTGCACGGTTAGATAACCAATTTAGTTTTATTCCTCCAAAATATTTGAGTATACTGTTTTTCCCCACAGATAAGTGAATAAAAAATGAAGGAGTTTCAGCATCAGGCTGTACACTGCTAGCCTGCTAAACGGTCAAAGTTCAAGTCCCATGCCTGATCAGTAATTCCATCCACAAACTCTTGTGGTGTTAAGTGTGGCTAAGTGGGTAGCACGCTCTCCTCTGAGTCAGGAGGTTGTGAGTTCAAGCCCCACTTGAGTCTCTCTCCAGAGACTCAAGCACATAATCTGGGCTAACACTCCCAATGCGGTACTGAGGGAGCACTGCACTGTCAGAGTTGCCATCTTTTGGATAAGACGCGAAACCGAGGGCCCCGTCTGCCCTCTCAAGTGGACGTAAAAAAAATCCCACGGCACTATTTTGAAGAGCAGGCGAGTTCTCCCCGGTGTCCTGGTCAATATTTATCCCTCAGCCAACATCACTGAAAAAAACAGATTATCTGGTCATTATCACATTACAACAGTGACTACACTTCAAAAGTACTTCATTGACTGTAAAGTGCTTGGGGACGTCCTCAGGTCATGAAAGGCATGATATAAATGCAAGTTCTTTCTTTCATGGAGGGTAATTCCAAGTCAAAACAGGGAGTCCAACCATAGGGCTGTTTCATAAGAAAATGGTCCATTTCAGAGAGGTATAAAAAATGGCAGAACGAGCAGTAGATACAGGACCAACAGACAACAGCAACTTAAAACAATACTGTACATTTATATGGTGCCTTTAATGCAAGGAAAAGACATAGGCTCTTCAGATGTTTAAGAATGAAACATTGTGACGCAGACACAACCCACTTTAGATCCAAAGAAGAAAATAGAAGGCCTTTTATTTTTAAATCCCTCCCACCCCCTCCACACCGCCGCCAGAAAAGCAGCATTAAAGTCAAACAAGAAAGTCGATATTGTTCTTTTCTATAACTCCTGCCAGATGAGAAGTTCTAAAGTTCATAGCGAGAGAAAAAAAAATCATGGATTTCCATAAAGTAATGATGTAGAACATGTACATAATAAACCCCATTAATCAGCTGGAAGTCACACTGCCACCTGCATAGTTAAAGTGAACAGGGGCTGTAATTTATATGTGCTGCAGATAAATTGTGTTTAATAATACAGGTCTCTGAGGGAAGCACACTGCAATTATACTGGAGCTACCAGTCTCAACAACACCTTGCATTTATGTAGCATTATATATAAAATTTGACACCGAGCCACATAAGGAGAAATTAGGACAGGTGACCAAAAGCTTGGCCAAAGAAGTAGGTTTAAAGGAGCGTCTCAAAGGAGGAGAGCGAGGTAGAGAGGTTTACAGAGGGAATTCCGGAACTTAGGGCCTAGGCAGCTGAAGGTAGGACCGCCAGTGGAGGAGTGATGAAAATCGGGGATGCGCAAGAGGCCAGAATTGGAGGAGGGCAGAGATCTTGGAGGTTTGTAGAGCTGGAGGAGGTTACAGAGATAGAACAGGAAGGTCTCAGACAAGTGTGATGTACCACTGGCAGACCGGAGATATACTGCTGAAAATACCCCGCACTGAGCTCAGCACAGAAGCTATTGCTTTAACGTGGCTAATTTCTTATTTTATGAAAAACGTGAGGCACACGTTTTCTCTCAAAACATTAAAAAAGTTTTAAAAAGAAAGGCTGATGGACTGCCTGAACAGTTTCATAGGAACAGGAGTAGGCCATTCAGCCCCTCGAACCGTAACTTCGCCCGTCTCCGCCCCTGCCTCAGCTCATCTGCTGCTGAAACCCTCATCCAAGCCTTTTTTTACCTCTAGACTTGACTATTCCAATGCTTTCCTGGCCGGCCTCCCATCTTGCACCCTCTATAAACTTGAGCTCATCCTGAACTCTGCTGTCCGTATGCTAACTTGCACCAAGTCCCGTTCTCCCATCATCGCTGTGCTCGCAGACCAAATTGGCTCCCAGTCCGGCAATGCCTCGATTTTAAAATTCTCATCCTTGTTTTCAAATCCCTCCATGGCCTCACCTCTCTCTACTTCTGTAACCTCCTCCAGCCCTACAAACCTTTGAGAACTCTGCGCTCCTCCAATTCTGCCTCATGCGCATACCGGATTTTCTTCGTTTCACCTGTGGTTACCGTGCCTTCAGCTGCCAAGGCCCTAAGCTCTGGAATTCCCTCCATAAACCTCTCAGCCTCTCTACCTCTCTCTCCTCCTTTAAGACACTCCTTAAAACCTACCTCTTTGACCAAGCTTTTGGTCACCTGTCCTAACATCTCCTTATGTGGCTCTGTCTCAAATTTTGTTTGATAACGCTCCTGTGAAGTGTCTTGGGACATTTTACTACGTGAAAGGCGCTATATAAGTGCACATTGTTGTTGTTGTTGTTGTTGTTGTTGTTGTTGTGACCAAAAACACTGAACGTCAGGAACGTGATTTCAATTTGTGGCGTTGCACTGTGCTGGAGTTGTACTACACCAGCTGGTCTCACTTATTTTGCTTTAGTGCACTCGGGTGTCTGACTGCCAATTTAACTCCCAAGTTAAGCAGTCAATTTGGCATCAGCACGCAGCCAAAACCTCTTCGCATTGATGCCAGTGACACAATCTCAGGAAATCTGAAGAAGAAATACTGAAAACACAGACCTGTTGATGGTCCTGGAGAAATTTCCCTGGATATTACAAAAAAATCAGAACAAGTAAACCTTTGTGAAACATTTGGTGTCATTCGGTAACAACATTTGCAAAGCTTGATTTAAAGATAAATCTATTTATTTATTTAAAAAGTTGCTTATGTACTCCGTGTCCAACTGAACTGCTGGTTGTCATGATTTTCTATTATGCTTGACATTTAAGGCTGAAACTGCCTGTGTAAACACTAATAATTGAAATCCTGTATGTAAACAGTGCTTGTAACAATGTAATTGCCGACTCTGGCCACTAGATGATGCTGTGCACAGAGTTTAGCTTCCCTCAGCCAGGTCCACTATTTTTTTTACCTCTTTCACAATTCAGTAAAGTTACTCAGTTAACTTGTCAAATTTTAAATTGAACATTCTAATTAATTTCATCTAGAATTTCTTCACTGCCCCCCCCCCCCGCCCCCCCTTTTCTTTTCACTCCAGGCTCTGCTCTCAAATTTTGACAAATCTATTAGAGTTTTTTGAGGATGTAACTAGCAGGGTAGATAGAGGGGAACCAGTGGATGTCGTATACTTGGATTTTCAAAAGGCATTCGATAAAGCTCCACACGAAAGGTTGTTACACAAGATAAGGGCTCATGGGGTGGGGGGTCCTATATTAGCATGGATAGAGGGTTGGTTAACGGACAGAAAACAGAGAGAAGGGACAAACGGATCATTTTCAGGTTGGCAGGCTGTAACTAGTGGGGTGCTGCAGGGATCGGTGCTTGGGCCTCAGCTATTTACAATCTATATTAATGACTTAGATGAAGGGACCGAGTGTAATGTATCCAAGTTTGCTGATGATACAATGCTTGGTGGGAAAGTAAGCTGTGAGGAGGACACAAAGAACCTGCAAAGGGATATAGACAGGTTAAGTGAGTGGGCAAAAAGGTGGCAGATGGAGTATAATGTGGGGAAATGTGAGGTTTGGGAGGAAGAATAGAAAAATGGTGAGAAACTATTAAATGTTGGTGTTCAGAGAGACTTGGGTGTCCTTGTACATGAAACACAAAAAGTTAACATGCAGGTACAGCAGGCAATTAGGAAGACAAATGGTACTTTGGCCTTTATTGCAAGGGGGTTGGAGTGTAAGAATAAAGAAGTCTTACTACAATTGTACAGGGTTTTGGTGAGTCCTCACCTGGAGTACTGCGTTCGGTTTTGATCTCCTTTTCTAAGGAAGGATACACTTGCGTTAGAGGTAGTACAACAAAGGTTCAGTAGATTGATTCCTGGGGTGAGAGGGTTGTCCTATGAAGAGAGATTGGGTAGAATGGGCCTATACTCTCTGGAGTTTAGAAGAATGAGAGGTGATCTCATTGAAACAAGGGATATGGGGATCGGGCGGAAAAGTGGAGTTCAGGTAGAAGATCAGCCATAATCTGATTGAATGGCAGAGCAGGTCCGAGGGGCCATATGGCCTACTCCTGCTCCTATTTCTTATGTTCTTATGTTCTCTCACTTTGACCACTGCCTCTCACTTTTTTCCTTCCATCTTTTTTCTTATTTCTCCTGCTCCCTTTCCTTCCCTCCAGACAATTTTTTGCCACTAGGTCCCACTCTTCCACTCATTCTTCCACTCCCTGCCCCACAGGCAGAGCTAGGCCTCACTCTGTCACCCACACTTCCACTCCTGTACCACTCCCTGCCCCACAGGCAGAGCTAGGCCTCACTCTGCCACCCACTCTTCCACTCCTGTACCACTCCCTGCCCCACAGGCAGAGCTAGGCCTCACTCTGCCACCCACTCTTCCACTCCTGTACCACTCCCTGCCCCACACACTGCTAGGCCTCACTCTGCCACCCACTCTTCCACTCCTGTACCACTCCCTGCCCCACAGGCAGAGCTAGGCCTCACTCTGCCACCCACTCTTCCACTCCTGTACCACTCCCTGCCCCACACACTGCTAGGCCTCACTCTGTCACCCACTCTTCCACTCCTGTACCACTCCCTGCCCCACACACTGCTAGGCCTCACTCTGTCACCCACTCTTCCACTCCTGTACCACTCCCTGCCCCACAGGCAGAGCTAGGCCTCACTCTGCCATCCACTCTTCCACTCCTGTACCACTCCCTGCCCCACACACTGCTAGGCCTCACTCTGTCACCCACTCTTCCACTCCTGTACCACTCCCTGCCCCACACACTGCTAGGCCTCACTCTGCCACCCACTCTTCCACTCCTGTACCACTCCCTGCCCCATACACTTCTTCGACAGCACCTCCCAAACCCGCGACCTCTACCACCTAGAAGGACAAGAGCAGCAGGCGCATGGGAACAACACCACCTGCACGTTCCCCTCCAAGTCACACACCATCCCGACCTGGAAATATATCGCCGTTCCTTCATTGTCGCTGGGTCAAAATCCTGGAACTCCCTTCCTAACAGCACTGTGGGAGAACCTTCACCACACGGGCTGCAGCGGCTCAAGAAGGCGGCTCACCACCACCTTCTCGAGGGCAATTAGGGATGGGCAATAAATGCTGGCCTCGCCAGCGACGCCCACATCCCATGACCGAATGAAAAAAAAACACTGCTAGGCCTCACTCTGCCATCCACTCTTCCACTCCTGTACCACTCCCTGCCTCACACACTGCTAGGCCTCACTCTGCCACCCACTCTTCCACTCCTGTACCACTCCCTGCCTCACACACTGCTAGGCCTCACTCTGTCACCCACATTTCCACTCCTGTACCACTCCCTGCCCCACAGGCAGAGCTAGGCCTCACTCTGCCACCCACTCTTCCACTCCTGTACCACTCCCTGCCTCACACACTGCTAGGCCTCACTCTGCCATCCACTCTTCCACTCCTGTACCACTCCCTGCCCCACACACTGCTAGGCCTCACTCTGCCACCCACTCTTCCACTCCTGTATCATTGCCTGCTCCATGCATTGCTCGGCCTCACTCTGCCGCTCACCCTGCAGCTCATTGCACTCTTCCCTAAGCCTAGTTCACCCTTGGCTTCACTCTGCCTCCATCTCTCCACCCCACTCCTCTAACCAATTTTTCCCTCCCACTTGCTCTCTCTGCCACTGACTCTGGCTCCACAAGACTATTGCCTGCCCATTCCCTGCCTGGTTATGCTCTGTCTCCAACTTGGCCTTTGCTTCTGCCTGCTAACTTTCCAACTCCCTTCTTCCTGCAGTAACTGCTCGGCTTCAGCCTTCCTCCCTGTTCTTCCTTCTGGAACATATCCTCAGGAAGGATATACTGGCCTTGGAGGGGGTGCAGCGCAGATTCACCAGAATGATATAGGGGCATAAAGGGTTAAATTATGAGGACAGGTTGCACAGACGAGGTTTGTATTCCCTTGAGTATAGAAGATTAAAGGATGATCTAACTGAGGTCTTTAAGATGATCAAAGAAGTTAATAGGGTAGATAGAGAGGAACTATTTCCTCTGGTGGGGGGGGGGGAACTCCACAACAAGGGGGCATAACCTTAAAATTAGAACTAGGTCGATCAGGGGTGATGTCAGGTCGCACTTCTTCAAACAAAGGGGAGTGGAAATCTGGAACTGTCTCCCCCAAAAAACTGTTGGAACTGGGGATCAATTGAAAATTTCAAAACTTAAATAGATAGATTTTTGTTAGGCAAGGGTATTAAGAGTTACAGAACCAAGGCAGGTGGATGGAATTAAGATATAGATCAGCCGTGATCTAATTGAATGGCGGAACAGGCTCGAGGGGTTGAATGACCTACTCCTGTTCAAATGGTGATCTTCAGGCCTCAACCCAACATCTCCAGGTAAATAATTTTGTGAGCATCCCTGATCTGATCCTCACAATTAAAGAAATTCATGACCTATGTAAGGTAGTTATTAATTCACCTCATCTTCAACTTCTAATTCACGGCTTACTTGCCTAGTTCTTCTCATAACTGGCAACATGGAAAAAAATAATAATTAACTGGCACAAACCATGATCTGGATCTGACTTTTTAAACAAACCAAGGCCTCACTCCCCGTATTTATTGCCACATGAGATCGCATGGTTAATTAATAGATAAATTAATAATTAATTAATACATGAATTTACATAGTTCTTTATCGCATCAAAATCCCTCAAAGGACTTCACATAATGAATTATTAGATCAACAGCATTACCAGAGGATACTAGAATCTCACCAGGGTTTATTACATTAGATTTTCCTTCTGCTTTCCCTGCCCCCCTTTTATCTTCTCCTGAAGATATTTGTGATCATGATTGGGATACCATTCCATGGGTACTGGCCGCCCTCCAGTACTTTGACCAATTGGGCATTCTGCACCCATGAGCCCTAGACAGCGTCAATGGACTATTCGACTTTGAGAAGCATTGTGAACTAGCCCTGTCCCAAGCCCGTACGACTGCACTTCCAGCAGGCCATCACTAGGCAACAATAAAGAAAGAACTTGCATTTATATAGTGCCTTTCATGACCTCAGGAGGTCCCAAAGCGCTTTACAGCCAATGAAGTACTTTTGAAGTAATGTCAAACTGTGGCAATTTGCACACAAACAGCAATGTGAAAATGTCCAGATAATCTGCTTTAGGTGTTGTTTGAGGGGTAAATATTGGGCAGGACACCAGGGAGAACTCCGCTGCTCTTCTTTGAAATTGTGCCATGGGATCTTTTACATTCACCTGAGATGGCAGACTGGGCCTCGGTTTAACATCTCATCCAAAAGATGGCACTTCAGGCAGCACAGCACTCCCTCAGTACTGCACTGAAAGTCTCAGCCTGGATTATGTGCTCAAGTCTCTGGAGTGGGTCTGTGAACCCACAACCTTGTGACTCAGAGGCAAGAGTGCTACCAACTGAGACACGACTGACACAATTAGGTGTGTAAGCTGTTTTCCCTCCCGATAGTCCATGCATCCCAATGTAGGACCTCCATGACCAACTCAACTGAGATTTGATAACTCAGCACAGATTGGGATCAAGCCCGGGACTTCCTTGATTCAAGCACCCGAGAACCACCTCTGTTCACCCACTAACAGAGGAAGCTCTGAATAATTTTTCTTTCTCTCTGTGGAGTTTTCTTTGGAAACATCTTTGGAACCAGAAGTTGTTGGGATTCATTGTTTTCTCTGTTTTGGGATCTCATTCCCGGTCTGATTAGCTTTTTTATACCAAAATGTCCCTGTGTAGCTTTAAACATCTTCTCTACTTTCAAAAACATAGCCCAATAAGTACAATAATAACAGAATGGTAATCCATCTTTCGGATGAGACGTTAAATCAAGATCCCTCTCAGGTGGGCGCGAAAGATCCCATGGCTCTATTTCGAAGAAGAGCAGGGGAGTTCTCCCCAGTGTTCTGGTCAATATTTATCCCTCAACCAACATCACTAAAACAGATGATCTGGTCATTATCAAGTTGCTGTTTGTGGGACCTTGCTGTGTGCAAATTGGCTGCCGCGTTTCTTACATTACAACAGCGACTATATCTCAAAAGTACTTCATTGGTTGTAAAGCACTTTGGGACGCCGTGAGGTTGTGAAAAGCACAATATAAATGCAAGCTTTTTCTTTCTTCTTGGCACTGCTAAGTAAGAAGTAAATCCTGTCTGTTTCACAGGTAAGTACTTTCTACAGTCATTTCTAGTGAAAATCGATATCCTTCAGGAGCTTGTGCTTTAGCGGGAATGCTTTTGTGTACTGAGAGAGGTCTGAGGTAGACCAGTATTGTAGGTTTTGTCTCTGTGAAGGGTGGACATTAAATAATGTTTTTCTGTTCACACAAGAATCCTCATGGGGCCTGAGGATCCTGTGTCTGAAATTGAATTTGAAAATGCCTGAGGAGAAGTAAGCAGCTCGCAAGAAGGGCGCCAAGAAAGACTTGAATAAAGCGCCAGCAAAGGGTGGCAAGAAGCGGAGAAGGTTGAGGAAGGAGAGTTACTCCATCTACATTTACAACGTGATGAAGCAGGTTCACCCCGACACCGGCATCTCCTCCAAGGCCATGAGCATCACGAACCCCTTTGTGAACTATATTTCTGAGCGCATTGCGGGTGAGGCTTCCCACCCCGGCCCATTACAACAAACTCTTGACCATCAGCTCCTGGGAGATCCAGACCGCTGTGGGTCTGCTGTGGAGTTCAAAACCCCTTTAACAAAAGACATTTGAAGGAAAGGGTTTACTGTACCCCCTTTAAACAAAGACATTTGAAAACCTGCAAACGCAATAATGTCGTAAACTATGTTCTCGCAAATCCTGTTTTTGCCCGCTGATTGTTGGAAAAGTCTTGACTTTCGGGATCGAAGACATTGTACTGCGGATAGATATCTAGACTATTAAATAAATAAGTTAGATGGATCATATTGAGCTTAAAGCTTTGTCAGGCTTTCAAAGCACATAGGCTTTTGGAATCACAAGCTTTTCAACACAGCAGGGGGTAATGTAAGAAAAGGCATTCATCAAAGGCTTCGGATCAGGAAAGCAATGATGGGTTTGAAAAGGCATTGGCCCTTTCATTCCTATCTCGTAGTCTGTTCAAAGAACTTGGATTTGTAAAACATCAAATAGTATTGCATCCAGCATATGGTCAAATGGTATAAGGAATGGATTTGAAGCCACTGAAGCAATCAAAATTGGAGACGTAGGGACCATTAAGAATGTCTGGGCATAGAAATGTAAGGGGCTATCGCTTCATGAAAGGCCATAAACAGAGACAGTAAAGGAGCCTTTTACAACCCATCGTTAGAGCACATGGTCTTTTCTACATCAAAAGAGTCTCCAGTCACATGATCAAAGCCTAATCTGTCAATCATTGAGGTATTTTTTAAAGATTGAGGCACAGCAACAGGGAGTGATTGGACAGAAAGAATGACCCTCCCCAATCCTACGTCCTGTTGGCAAAAAACAATATAAAAAGAAGACTTTGAGAGAAGAACAGCCTCTTCACCATCCGACAGTCACAAGGAACGCACGCTGCAGTTGAACATCATGGAAGAGGAAGAGGAACTCGAGGACTGAAGAGCTGATCAACCTTCAGGCCCGATGGGCAAAATCCTTGGTTTAAAGATTGTATATGTATTAATGGTTTGCCTGATGTGTGTATGAATTGTTAAGTCATTACATAATAACATTGCGAATTATTAAGTGTATAATGGGATTTTGTGGAGGAAAGTCATATGTATGGTTTGATTTTGCTGCATGAATGATAACATCATTAAATAATGACTTTTGATCAATGAAACTACCGTGAGTGAGGGTGACTTTCTTTGCTTGACTATTCGTCCAGTGTCCAAGAATCACAGGAAATAAGAAATTCCCTGCACTGCTGCTGCCTGGGGGAGCTGGTCAAGCAAGGCATGTTGGAAGAGGCAAAGGCCATGAACAAGTACACCAGGTCCAAGTAAAACTCCACAATGTACTAAGAAAACAGACCCTGCATTTCACTGAACAGCGTAACTAGAGCTCTCCCACTGGCTCACCTGGTTAAGGTAGCTGAACTGCACAGACCAGAGGATTAAGTCTAATCTGTACTGATCTCAGCTGGGCTGGCCTGTAGAGAGAGTGCTACAATTGGTCTCAGAACACCTGGTCTGGGGGAGGAGAAATCAACCATGATCGCTATACAGTGAGCCTGGATGGAAAGTATTGATGAGTTATCTTGGTCAAGAACTGAGAGGTTATAACTATCAGGAAGGACTGAACAGGCTGGGGTTCAATTCTCTAGAAAAGAGAAGGCTGAGGGGTGACCTGATAGAGGTCTTTAAAATTATGAAAGGGTTCGATTGGGGAGAGGTAGAGAAGATGTTTCCACTTGTGGAGGAGTCCAAAACTAGAGGACACAAATATAAGATAGTCACCAATAAATCCAATAGGGAATTCAGGAGAAACTTCTTTACCCAGAGAGTGGTTAGAATGTGGAACTTGCTACCACAAGGAGTAGCTGAGGCGAATAGCATAGATGCATTTAAGGGAAAGCTAAATAAACACATGAGGGGAAAAAGGAATAGAAGTATATCCCGATAGGGTGGGAGGAGGCTCGTGTGGAGAATAAACACCGGCATAGACCAGATGGGCTGAATGGCCTGTTTCTGTGCTGTAAATTCTATGTAATTCGATGCAAAATGCAATCTCTCTTCCTGAGCTGCCACTACTTATGAAGCAGTGGTGGGTCTCTATTTGTGGTGACAAAGTCACATGAAGATTGACCTGGTCATGTGTATCACGTGGCTACAGGAAACCTCGTGTTATAGGTCTTGTCTGACTGACAGATTAATCTTTGCAGCTAGTGTTCAGTGAATCAGAGGGTCTATTGTTCAGATATTGCTTCCACCTTCAAAATAGACTGGGAATCAGCAGAAAACAGGCAATTGATTAATGTTAAGAAGATAAAAGGTAGAACAGGTTACATCAGATAGAAGACACTAAAGGTAAGAAAGAGAATCAGGAAACGGGACAACACGTTTGGAGTATTTTATTTTTAATTAAAATGATGTAAAAGTGCTAACATTACTATTACTCCCATTACTTCAGTATGACTATAACACAAGATTTGATTTCAGTCTTATTAGATGGCCAGCCCAGGGAGCCTAGAATCCCCCTAGATCCACCAACAGTTGAAAGATAAACATTTGAGAAGTTATTCAATTAATTTTTAAAATATTATTCTTGGGGCGTGGGCATCGCTGGCAAGGCCGGCATTTATTGCCGGTCCCCAGTTGCACTCGATACAATTAAGTGGCTTGCCAGGCCGTTTCAGAGGGCAGTTAAGAGTCAACCACGTTGCTGTGGGACTGGAGTCACATATAGGCCCAGACTGTGAAAGGACGGCAGTTTTCCTTCCCTAAAGGACACTAGTGAACCAGTTGGGTTTTTAACATTCCAACAGCTTCATGGTCACTTTAAATTTCCAGATATTTTAAACTGAATTCAAATTCACAAACTGCCATGGTGGAATTTGAACTTATTGTCTTCTGGATTATTAACCTAGGCCTCTGGGTTTCTAATCCAGTAACATTACCACGACATTACCGTGCCCATATATGCTGAATGTTCCACTTAGGCTGTAATGTGAGATTTTTTGATCAAATCCCATAGGCATTAAGAGGGCACCTTTTTCTGAGGAAGGGCTGCTGAAATTAAGATCATGAGTTGTAAAATCAGAATGATACAGCACAGAAGAAGGCCCTTCGGCCCATCGTGCCTGTGCTGGCTCTTTGAAGAGCTATCCAATTAGTCCCACTCCCCTGCTCCTCCCCCATAGGCCTGCAAATTTTTCCCCTTCAAGTATTTATCCAATTCCCTTTTCAAAGTAACGATTGAATCTGCTTTCACCGCCCTTTCAGGCAGTGCGTTCCAGATCATAACAACTCGAGATATCTTCCTTTCGATAAGCCTGCAAAATATCACAAAACAGTTTTTCTACGAAATAAAAACTAAAATAAAAAAAATTGAAATGATCAAACAGGTGAATCTAAAAGTTTCTGTGGAACCTTTGTGCTGCAGCTCTATTACCATTGAAGTAATAAATATAATAAATCTACGTTTGTCACCCAACATGACTCATAAATCAAGCAGACTTCAGCTAAACCAGCTAGCCATGCTGAGCGCAGATAATCTATTAATGCAGCTGGCAGTTACTGTACCATTGGCTGATAATTCTTCATCCACCAAACCTGGTTGAACGTTTTAATTTGCCATGAAATCGTAACAAATTAAGTTCAGTAAAACACATGCGTAAAAATCAATAACAGTTTTGATAGTTTTAACTCATAAAGCTTAAGAAAAACAGATTTATTGTTTTTTTTTAATGCCTTGTTAGGTGCAGTTTTCTGGCAACTGGAAATCTGCCATCGCATCAGTTCTACAGAGATGTACCAAGCTTCAACGTCACTTATAATATCACTGGGTGAATCAGGTCAAATTCACTGATCAAAGCTACCCTTTATGGTTTCTCCCGAAACTTCCAACTCACTCTCACTCCTTTAAGACACTCCTTAAAACCTATCTCATTGACCAAGCTTTTGTCAGCTGCCCTAATATCTCCTTATATGGCTCGGTGTCAATCTTCATTTGATAATCGCTCCTGTGAAGCGCTTTACCATGCAGGGAGTCCAAAACTAGGGGTCATAAATATAAGAACCGACAATGTGGAAAATTGCCCAGGTATGTCCTGTCCACAAAAAGCAGGACAAATCCAATCCAGCTGTTTACTGCCCCTTCAGTCCACTCCCAATCATCAGCAAAGTGATGGAGGTGTCGTCGACAGTGCTATCAAGAGGCACTTACTCACCAATAACCTGCTCACCGATGCTCAGTTTGGGTTCCGTCAGGACCACTCGGCTCCAGACCTCATTACAGCCTTGGCCCAAACATGGACAGAAGAGCTGAATTCCAGAGGTGAGGTGAGAGTGACTGCCCTTGACATCAAGGCAGCATTTGACCGAGTGTGGTAACAAGGAGCCCTAGTAAAATTGAAGTCAATGGGAACCAGGGGGAAAACTCTCCAGTGACTGAAATCATACCTAGCACAAAGGAAGATGGTAGTGGTTGTTGGAGGCCAATCATCTCAGCCCCAGGACATTGCTGCAGGAGCTCCTCAGGGCAGTGTCCTAGGCCCAATCATCTTCAGCTGCTTCATCAATGACCTTCCCTCCATCATAAGGTCAGAAACGGGGATGTTCGCTAATGATTGCACAGTGTTCAGTTCCATTCACAACCCCTCAGATAATGAAGCCATCCGTGCCCGCATGAAGCAAGACCTGGATAACATCCAGGCTTGGGCTGATAAGTGGCAAGTAACATTTGTGCCAGACAAGTGCCAGGCAATGACCATCTCCAACATGAGAGAGTCTAACCAACTCCCCTTGACATTCAACGGCATTACCATTGCCGAATCCCCCACCATCAGCACCCTGGGGGCCACCATTGACCAGAAACTTAACTGGACCAGCCACATAAATACTGTGGCTACAAGAGCAGGTCAGAGGCTGGGTATTCTGAGGCAAACTCACCAAAGCCTCTCCACCATCTACAAGGCACAAGTCAGGAGTGTGATGGAATACTCTCCACTTGCCTGGATGAGTGCAGCTCCAACAACACTTAAGAAGCTCGACACCATCCAGGACAAAGCAGCCCGTTTGATTGGCACCCAATCCACCACCCTTCACTCCCTTCACCACCGGCGCACCATGGCTGCAGTGTGCACTGTCTATGGGATACACTGCAGCAACTCGCCAAGGCTTCTTCAACAGCACCTCCCAAACCCGCGAGCTCTATCACCTAGAAGGACAAAGGCAGCAGGCACATGGGAACAACACCACTTGCACGTTCCCCTCCAAATCACACACCATCCCGACTTGGAAATATATCGCCGTTCCTTCATCATCGCTGGGTCAAAATCCTGGAACTCCCTTCCTAACAGCACTGTGGGAGAACCTTTACCACATGGACTGCAGTGGTTCAAGAAGGCGGCTAATCACCACCTTCTCAAGGGCAATTAGGGATGGGCAATAAATGCCGGCCTTGCCCGCGACGTCCACATCCCATGAACAAAAAAATGATAGCCACTGATAAATCCAATAAAGAATTCAGGAGAAACTTCTTCACCCAGAGAGTGGTTAGAATGTGGAAGTTTCTACAGCTGGGAGTAGTTAATTATGTAAGAAATAGGAGCAAGAGTAGACCATAGGGCCCTCGAGCCTGCTCCGCCATTTAATCAGATCATGGCTGATTTTCGACCTCCACTCCACTTTCCCGCCCGATCCCCAAATCCCTTGATTCCCTTGGAGTCCAAAAATCTATCGATCTCAGTCTTGAATACACTCAACAACTGAGCATCCACAGTCCTCTGAGGTAGCGAATTCCAAAGATTCACCACCCTCTGAGTGAAGAAATTCCTCCTTATCTCAGTCCTAAATTTCCCACCCCTTTTTCTGAGACTATGCCCCCTAGTTCGAGATTCACCAGCCAGGGAAACAACCTCTCTGCATCTACCCTGTCAAGCTCTCTAAGAATTTTATATGTTTTACTGAGATCACCTCTTTGTCTTCTAAACTCCAGAGAAGACAGGCCCATTCTTCTCAATCTCTCCGGACAGGACAACCCTCTCATTTCAGAAATCAATCTAGTGAACCTTCGTTACACCGCCTCCAAGGCAAGTATATCCTTCCTTAGATAAGGAGACCAAAATTGTACACAGTGCTCCAGGTGTGATCTCACCAAAGGCCTGTACAATTGCAGCAAGACTTGTTTACTCTTGTACTCCAACCCCCCTGCAATAAAGGCCAACATAACATTTGCCTTCCTAATTGCTTGCTGTACCTGCATGTTAACTTTTTGTGTTTCATGTACAAGGACACCCAAATCCCTCTTAACACCAACATTTAATAGTTTCTCACCATTTAAAAAATATTCTGTTTTTCTATTCTTCCTACCAAGGTGAATAACCTCACATTTCCCCACATTTTCCTCCAACTGCCACCTTTTTGCCCACTCACTTAACCTGTCCATATCCCTTTGCAGACTCTTTGTGTCCTCCTCACAGCTTACCTTCCCACCTAGCTTTGTATCATCAGAGAACTTGGATACATTACACTTGGTCCCTTCATCTAAGTCATTAATACAGATTGTAAATAGCTGAGGGCCAAGTACCAATCCCTGCGGCACCCCACTAGTAACAGCCTGCCAACCTGAAAAAGACTCGTTTATTCCTATTCTCTGTTTTCTGTCCATTAACCAATCCTCTATCCATGTTAATTTGTTACCCCCAACCCCATGAGCCCTTATCTTGTGTAACAACCTTTCGTGTGGCACCTTATCGAATGCCTTTTGAAAATCCAAATATACCAAATCCACTGGTTCCCCTTTATCTACCCTGCTAGTCACATCCTCAAAAAACTCCAATCAATTTGTCAAACACGATTTCCCTTTCATAAAATCATGTTGACTCTGCCTAATCATATTATGATTTTCTAAGTGCCCTGTCACCACTTCCTTAATAATGGATTCCAGCATTTTCCCGATGACTGATGTCAGGCCAACTAGCCTGTAGTTCCCTGTTTTCTCTCTCCCTCCTTTCTTGAAGAGCGGGGTTACATTTCCTACCTTCCAATCCACTGGGACCATTATAGAATAAAGGGAATTTTGGAAGATCACAACCAACGCATCCACTATCTCTGTAGCCACCTTTTTTAGAACCCTAGGATGTATGCCATCAGGTCCAAGGGATTGGTCAGCTTTTAGTCCCCTTAATTTCTCCAGTACTTTTTCTTTACTAATATTAATTACTATAAGTTCGTCACTCTCATTAGAGCCTTGGTTCCGCGTTATTTCTGGTATGCTTTTTGTATCTTCCACTGTGAAGATAGATACAAAATACTTGTTTAACGTCTCTGCCATTTCCTTATTCTCCATTATAATTTCTCCTGTTTCAGCCTCTAAGGTACGGAAGATTAACATACTTTCTCGACCAGTATATTTCTGGCCCAACGAGGAAGGACGCATTGCTAGACTCGGTTCTAGGGAATGAGACGGGCCAAGTGGAACAAATGTCAGTGGGGGAGCATTTAGGGAGCAGCGATCATAGTATCATAAGGTTTGGACTAGCTATGGAAAAGGACTCTGTCCACTCTAAAGTAAAAATACTCATTGGAGGAGGGCCAATTTCAATGGGATAAGAACAGATCTGGCCCGGGTAAACTGAAATCATAGAATTGAACAGTGGGCGGCCTTTAATGAGGAGATAATTCAGGTACAGAGGGAGAAAGGTGGGGCAACTAAAGCCAGAGCTCCCTGGATGACAAAGGAGATAGAGAATAAGATGAAGCAGAAAAAAGCGGCATATGACAGGTGTCAGGTTGATAACACAAGTGAGATCTAGGCAGAATATAGAAAGTTCAGAGGGGAAGTGGAAAAGGAAATAAGAGGGGTAAAGAGAGAGTTTGAGAATAGAGTAACGACCAACATAAAAGGGAATCCAAAAGTCTTCTACAGACAGGTTAACAATAAACGGGTAGTAAGAGGAGGGGTGGGGGCGATTAGGAACCATAAAGGAGATCTACTCATGGAGGCAGTGGGCATGGCTGAGATATTAAATGAGTACTTTGCATCGTTCTTTACCAAGGAAGGAGATGCTGCCAGAGTCTCGGTAAAGGAAGATATAGTTAAGATACTGGATGGGCTAAAAATTGAGAAAGAAGAGGTGCTAGAAAGGCTAGCTGTACTTAAAATAGATAAGTCAACTGGTCCGGATGGGATGCACCCGATGATGCTGAGAGAAGTAAGGGTGGAAATTGTGGAGGTACTGGCCATAATCTTCCAGACATCCTTAGAAACGGGAGTGGGAGGGGGTGGGGGTTGATGTTGCCAGAGGACTGGAGAATTGCAAATGTTACACCCTTGTTCAAAAAATCGTGTGAAGATAAACCCAGCAATTATAAGCCAGTCAGTTTAACCTCGGTGGTGGGGAAACTTTTAGAAACGATAATCCGGGACAGAATTAACAGTCACTTGGACGAGTGTGGATTGATTAGGGAAAGCCAGCACAGATTTGTTAAAGGCAAATCGTATTTAACCAACTTGATAGAGTTTTTTGATGAGGTAACAGAGAGGGTAGATGAGGGCAATGCAGTTGATGTGGTGTAAATGGGTTTTCAAAAAGTGTTCGATAAAGTGCCACATGGTGGGCTTGCTATTGAGATTGCGGCCCATGGAATAAAGGGGACAATAGCAACATGGATACAGAATTGGCTAAATGACAGGAAACAGAGAGTAATGGTGAACAGTTGTTTTTTGGACTGGAGGAAGGTGTACCATGATGTTCTCCAGGGGTGAGTGCTGGGACCATTGCTTTTCTTGAGATATATTAATGACTTGGACTAAGGAGTACAGGGCACAATTTCAAAATTTGCAGATGACACAAAGCTTGGAAGGCTAGTGAATAGTGAGGAGGATAGTGATAGATTTCAAGAGGCTATAGACTCTCTGGTGGCATGGGCGGACACATGGCAGATGAAGTTTAACGTGGAAAAATACGAGGTGATGCATTTTGGTAGGAAAAATGAGGAGAGGTAATATAAACTAGAGGGCACAATTCTAAAATGGGTAGAGGATCTGGGGGTGTATGTGCACAAATTGTTGAAGGTGGCAGGGCAGGTTGAGAAAGCAGTTAAAAAAGCATATAGGGTCCTGTGTTTTATAAATAGAGGCATAGGGTACAAAAGCAAGGAAGTCATGATGAACCTTTATAAAACACTAGTTTGGCCACAACTGGAGTATTGTTTCCAGTTCTGGACACAGTACTTTAGGAAGGATGTGAAGGCCTTAGAAAGAGTGCAGAGGAAATTTACTAGAATGATTCCAGGGATGAGGGACTTAAAGTACATGGATATACTGGAGATGCTGGGATTGTTCTCCTTGGAACAGAGAAGGTTTAGAGGAGATTTAATAGAAGTATTCGAAATCATGAAGGGTCGAGACAGAGTACATAGAGAGAAACTGTTCCCATTGGTGGAAGGGTCAAGAATCAGAGGGCATAGATTTAAGGAGATTGGCGAAAGAATCAAAGGTGACATGAGGAAAAACCTTTTTTACACAGCGAGTGGTTAGGATCTGGAATGCACTGCCCGAGGGGGTGGTGGAGGCAGATTCAATCATGGCCTTCAAAAGGGAACTGGATAAGTACTTGAAACAAAAAAATGTGTTGGGCCACAGGGATAGGGTGGAGGAGTGGGACTAGATGGATTGCTCATGCATAGAGCCAGCACGGACTCGATGGGCCAAATGCCCTTCTTCCGTGCTGTGACCTATGATTGATTCTAAGCGAGCCACCTTTACTTTCACCACTCTCTTCCTTTTCACATACTAGGAGAAGCTCTAACAATCTGTTTTTATATTTCTTGCTAGTTCATTCTCATTCTATTTTCTCCCTCTTTATCAATTTGTTTGTCATCTTTTGCTGGTTTCGAAAACTCTTCCAAACCTCAGGCTTACTACTATTCTTGGCAACATTATAGGGCTCTTCTTTTAATCTAATACTATCCTTAACTTCTTTAGGAAGTCACGGATGGATTGCTTTTCCCCTGGAGTTTTAATTTCTCAATGGAATGTATGTTTGGTGAGAATTATGAAATATTTCTTTACATATCTTTGCCATTGTTTATCTACTGTTATACCTTTTAGTGTAATTTCCCAATCAATCTTAGTCAACTCACCCCTCTTACCTATGAAATTGGCTTTATTTAAATTTAAGGCTCTAGTTTCTGACTTAGGTATGTCACTCTGGAACTCAATATGAAATTCTATCATATTGTGATCACTCTTCCCCAGAGGATCCCTTACTATGAGATTACTAATTAACCCTGTCTCATTAAAAGATCTAAAATAGCCTGTTCCCTGGTTGGTTAGTTGAGGTGAATAGAATAGTTGCCTTTAAGGGGAAGGTAGATCAGTACATGAGTGAGAAAGGAATAGAAGGATATGCAGATAGGTTAGGTGAGGAGGGGTGGGAGGAGGCTCGTATGGAATATTGACACCGGCATAGACCAGTTGGGCTGAATGGCATGTTTCTGTGTTAAAGGCACTATATAAATGCAAGCTGTTGTTTTCTTCATATACAAGCAGCATACACCATTAGGCCTGCTATTAACTTTTTGCCAATGAAACAAAATCTGATTTGCAAAGTTTTGTGCAATTTTGCTGCTCCAAACCATGTTTTCGTCCTAGCGGTTCTGCAGCAAAGTTTTTTCCGAGAGAGTACATTTGAGGCTACCTGTGTTGCAAATGAGATGGCTCACACCCACAGAGTAACGTCACAGAAGATCACATCAAAGATTGACCTGCTTGCACCCCCGATGTGACCATATCAATCTTGTCTGTGGAGTTGATTTTTCAGTTAATCAGCCGCCAATTTTTATTTCTTGTTCAGATGTTTTTCTCACTTCCAAAGTGGATGGTGGGACCCAGGAGGCAGGAGATGGGGAAGAAAGTTGTTTTAGAAGGAAAAATATTTCTGAGAAGTTAAAGTATGTCACACAAAAGATGTGGAAAGAAAATTAATATATCGGCCTTGAATTTGCTGGAACGGCGTGATGATCGACGCACGCTGTTCATCGGGCGTTTTCCCTTTCCGTCCATCGGGCGTTCAATCTCTCCGTCCACCGGGCGTTCTCCCCCTCCGTCCATCGGGCGTTCTCCCCCTCCGTCCACCGGGCGTTCTCCCCCTCCGTCCATCGGGCGTTCTCCCCCTCCGTCCATCGGGCGTTCTCCCCCTCCGTCCACCGGGCGTTCTCCCCCTCCGTCCACCGGGCGTTATCCCCCTCCGTCCATCGGGCGTTCTCCCCCTCCGTCCACCGGGCGTTCTCCCCCTCCGTCCATCGGGCGTTCTCCCCCTCCGTCCACCGGGTGTTCAATCTCTCCGTCCACCGGGCGTTCTCCCCCTCCGTCCACCGGGCGTTCTCCCCCTCCGTCCACCGGGCGTTCTCCCCCTCCGTCCATCGGGCGTTCTATCTCTCCGTCCACCGGGCGTTCTCCCCCTCCGTTCATCGGATGTTCTTTCTCTCTCCGTCCACCGGGTGTTCTCCCCCTCCGTCCATCGGGCGTTCCATCTATCCGTCCACCGGGCGTTCTCCCCCTCCGTCCATCGGGCGTTCCATCTATCCGTCCACCGGGCGTTCTCCCCCTCCGTCCACCGGGCGTTCTCCCCCTCCGTCCATCGGGCGTTCTCCCCCTCCGTCCACCGGGCGTTCTCCCCCTCCGTCCACCGGGCGTTCTCCCCCTCCGTCCACCGGGCGTTCTCCCCCTCCGTCCACCGGGCGTTCTCCCCCTCCGTCCATCGGGCGTTCTCCCCCTCCGTCCATCGGGCGTTTTCCCTCTCCTTTCATCGGGCGTTCTCCCCCTCCGTCCATCGGGCGTTCTCCCCCTCCGTCCATCGGGCGTTCTCCCCCTCCGTCCATCGGGCGTTCTCCCCCTCCGTCCATCGGGCGTTCTATCTCTCCGTCCACCGGGCGTTCTCCCCCTCCGTTCATCGGATGTTCTTTCTCTCTCCGTCCACCGGGTGTTCTCCCCCTCCGTCCATCGGGCGTTCCATCTATCCGTCCACCGGGCGTTCTCCCCCTCCGTCCATCGGGCGTTCTATCTATCCGTCCATCGGGCGTTCTATCTCTCCGTCCATCGGTCGTTCTCACCCTCCGTCCATCGGGCTTTCTCACCCTCCGTCCATCGGGCGTTCTCCCTCCCCGTCCATCGGGCGTTCTCCCCCTCCGTCCATCGGGCGTTTTCCCCCTCCGTCCATCGGGCGTTCTCCCCCTCCGTCCATCGGGCGTTTTCCCCCTCCGTCCATCGGGCGTTCTATCTCTCCGTCCACCGGGCGTTCTCCCCCTCTGTCCATCGGATGTTCTTTCTCTCTCCGTCCATCGGGCGTTCTCCCCCTCCGTCCATCGGGCGTTCTATCTATCCGTCCACTGGGCGTTCTCCCCCTCCGTCCATCGGGCGTTCTCCCCCTCCGTCCATCGGGCGTTCTCCCCCTCCGTCCACCGGGCGTTCTCCCCCTCCGTCCACCGGGCGTTCTATCTCTCCGTCCACCGGGCGTTCTCCCCCTCCGTCCATCGGGCGTTCTCCCCCTCCGTCCATCGGGCATTTGCCATTGCCTGGAATGGTGGAGGGAGCGGCACGAATGAACCTTTCTCAGTTTAGGTGAGGGTATCAGTGGAGCCGTACACTATATGTTTGATATTAAAGCTACTCCTGCCATACAACTACCATTTGTTTCAACGTCAACATGGGCGAGCTGAAAACTTTAATTTTTTTAAAATTCGTTCATGGGATGTGGGCGTCGCTGGCGAGGCCGGCATTTATTGTCCATCCCTAATTGCCCTTGAGAAGATGGTGGTGAGCCCCCTTCTTGAACCGCTGCAGTCCGTGTGGTGAAGATTCTCCCACAGTGCTGTTCGGAAGGGAGTTCCAGGATTTTGACCCAACGACGATGAAGGAACGTGATATATTTCCAAGTCAGGGTGGTGTGTCATTTGGAGGGGGAACGTGCAAGTGGTGTTGTTCCCATGTGCCTGTTGCCCTTGTCCTTCTAGGTGGTAGAGGTCGCGGGTTTGGGAGGTGCTGCAGAGGAAATATGTCCGCCGCGGGAAGCCTGAAGTTTCCCTAAACCCACTGGCAGTCCAAGGGTAAACGGATCAAAACTTAATAGGGAAGGAAGCCTACCGTCCTTACCCAGTCTTGCCTATATGTGACTCCAGTCCCACACCGACGTGGTTGACTCTTAACTGCCCTCTGAAGTAGTCTAGCAAGCAACTCAGTCATATCAAATCTTCAAGAAGAAGGCCCACCACTACCTTCTCAGGGCAACTAAGGATGGCCAATAAATGCCAGCCTTGCCAGTGACCCCAACATTCCGAGAATGAATAAGAATAAAAGGTCATTATCAATCAGTGGTCTCTTTGGGCTAAGGACATATTCCGTCTGGTTGACAGCTGTTATCAAACCTAAAGTATAGGCATGGTTTTTGTTTAGCCTCTTGGCTGTATCTCAGAGCAAAGAGAATTAATCAGCAACTAAAAGTCTTTAAAATATGTTGTAACAAAAGTTAGATAGACCAGTAACCGTGACAAATACAAGCTTAAAGGTGCACATTCATCAAAGTTTACACGCACTGGAGTCAGTTTTAATTCTCAATTTTCCCTGAAACCAAATAGTTCCAGCAGGAGATGGCCCATGATAAATGTACATTTTCTGATTCACTATGGTCTAACTAATTAGTACATTTTATTTTTCAAATTCCAAACTTTCTCTATTTTGTCCCTTTACATATTTTCTGACTTTTTGTTGTCCACAATGTAACAAGTTTCTTAGTAACATTAGGAACAGGAGTCCCTCAGTATCCACAGCCTTTTGGGGAGAGCTTTCAAGATTTTAACTACCCTTTGTGTGGAAAAAGTGCTTCCTGATTTCACCCCTGAAAGGTCTAGATCCAATATTAAAATTATGTCCCCTTGTTCTTGATTCCGCCACCAGAGCAAATAGTTTCTCCGTATCTGCCCTATAGAACTCTTCTAACATTTTAAACACCTTGATAAGGTCACCCTTGAATCTCCCATACTCAAGGCAATCGAAGCCAAGTTAATGCACCAGTGTTGAGTAATGGAACACTCTCGCATTCTTGCAGCTTTAGTACCCATGTTCTGCACTTGAGTCCAGCAAGGCTGTGACAGCAGGATGCCTTGCAATATCTGCCCATAACTAAGCACCGAGCACACCCAGGTCATATATATATCAAGAAAGAGCTTGGAATTCTACAGCGCTTTTCATGACCTCAGGACATCCCGAAGCACCTCGCAGCCAATGAAGTACTTTTGAAGTATAGTCACTGTTGTGATGTAGGGAAACGCGGCAGCCAATTTGCGCACAGCAAGATCCCACAAACAGCAATGAGGTAATGACCAGATAGCCTGTTTTAGTGACATTGGTTGATGGATAAATGTTGGCCAGGACACCGGGGAGAACTCCCCTGCTCTGAAAATAATATTTCAAAATCAATAGAATTTTAATGAAATTGTGTGTTGACAACACTTGAGTTTTTCAGCAAAATTGATAGCAATTATGGGCAGCGCTGATAGGGTTTAGTTCCTTTTTTTTCCTTACCAGTTTTCATTCCAGCACCTCACCTGAGTGGTCATTCTTCATATGTTTGCCGAGTTGGCGAGTGTCAGCAGGCCATTCTACCGCATCACAGATCCTGTCCACACAGCTGCATTTCCAACTGGAGTTACTGCACAGTGGTCAGGGGATCGCGAGTCATTTTCTCCTCCCTAACCAGTGGTCCCAAAGCCAACTGATAATGATAATAATCAGATAATCTGTTTTTTAATGATGTTGGTTGAGGGATAAATATTGGCTAGGACATCGACGGGAACTCCCCCCCAGTTCTTCTTCGAAATAATGCCGAGGGATCTTTTACATCCACCTGAGAGGGCAGATGGGGCCTTGGTTTAATGTCTCATCTGAAAGACGGCACCTCAGACAGTGCAGCACTCCCTCAGTAACTGCACTGGTGTGCCAGCCTAGATTGGAGTGGGACTTGAGCTCATGACCTTCTGACTCAGAGGTGAGAATGCTACTCACTGAACTGCTCGCTTCCAACAAGCAGTCATATTTTTGTACAATCATAGACTCCTATCTAACTGACTAAACTATATTGCTGGGCTATAAGAGACAGACAAGCAGATTTTGCTGCAATAATTTCCCAATCACCCATATCCCCAAAACACATAAAAAAAACAATAATCAGAGTCTGTAGGCTCTTGATTTCTCTACTAAAGCTTCCCGTGGGCTGGATGTGCCTGAATAGGGAAATTAGCCCTTAAATATCAACTCTCAGTCGAAGCTTATGCTCACATCTTCTAGTTCTGCAGTCGTGGTTTAAATTCTGTGCTCGTTGCTATGGTTATGAATACAGCGACAGTTTTGTTTGTATTTTTTGGATTTGCTTTTTAAAAACAGCCATGTTTAGCCCTACAAGCCTTAAGGTATCTTTTCGACTCCAGGCCTTCATGGTCAAACAATAGGATGTATTTTGATCCATGATAACTGTAACATAGAGCATTGCGATGGAACCAATTAAGGTAGCATGCAAAAAAAAGGACTAATCATCAGAACATCTCTAGAACTCAGGCCCATAAACCACGATTGGCCTCAAAATTTACCGCAAAAAAAAACTAAGGCAAAAGAAATAATTTCACATCCTCTCACTAAGTAAAACTCTCTACTTCTCCCAACAGCCTTAATCAGGTTAGTTTATGCCTTCTAGGCATCACTGCCAGTGTGGTTGCTGGGCACTGTTTATTGGGTAGTACAGAATTTTCTGCAGCATGTGGCCAAAGGCCATAAGAGAGTCGGGAACAAGAAACGGTTATTTGATTGATGAAACCTGCTCCTTCCATAGTCCACTGATTCAACCCCGCTTAATATCCTGCAGCAAAGTTTCATATTAATTATAAGTAAAAACAAAATACTAAATAACGTCATTAATCAAAACTCCAGAATATACCCTCACATCTCTAATACTCAACCCTGGTCTGATAGCTTCCAGATAATGTTCCCCTTCTCTCCAGCCCTCGAGGACCATCACATTCATCAACTATGCCTTCATCTCAATCTTTACCTATATCCTTACAATTTCCAATCCTGTTCCCTATCAGGTCAAGGGAAACAGGTTGACATTGTTGGAAAATTGGTCATGACCTTATAGGCTTTATTCAAGGAGAGAGAGCGTAGTCTTGTAAGAAAGAACTTGCATTTACAAGGCATCATATTGCATTCTCAGGGAAATTGTTTGAAAAAGGATCAATGTACCTTTGGTGCTAACACATCCTCTGGTGGGGAATTTAAGAGCCTCCATTAGGCTCTTTTGTAAACTGCTTACATGTCCAATGAATTACAGTCACTTGTTGTGCAGGTAAATCTCAGAGAGGAGTGAGAACTCGCTGCCAAATGGAGCAGTTGAGGCAAATAGCTTTGATGCATTTAAGGAAGCAAGATAAACACATGAGGGAGAAAGGAATAGAAGGATATGCTGATAGGGTGAGAAGAAGTAAGGTGAGAGACCTGTTGGACAGCTACACTGTAGGGCAAAATATAAATCAAGAAATAATGGGGGCTTGTCAAAAAGGTAATGCAATAATCATGGGCGATTTTAACTTTCATATAGATTGGACAAATCAAATAGGCAAAAGTAGCCCTGAGGATCGAGTTCATAGAGTGAATTTGGGACTGTTTCTTGGAACAATATGTTGTGGAACCAACCAGGGAACAGGCCATTTTAGATCTGTTAATGGGTACTAAGACAGGACTAATTAATGACCTCAAAGTAAAGGATCCCTTGGGAAACAGTGATCATAATATGATAGAATTTCACATCCAGTTTGAGTGTGAGGATCTTGGAACTGAAACTATTGTATTAAACCTAAATAAGGGCAATTACAATGGCATGAGGATAGAGTTGGCTAAAGTGGACTGGAAAAAGAGATTAGAAGGAATAACTGTGTATAAGCAGTAGCAGACGTTTAAAAAGATATTTTATGACTCTCGACAAAAATATGTCCCAGAAAGGAGGAAAGACTCCACGAGAAGGGTGCACCAACCATGGCTAACTAAGGAAGTTAAAGATGGTATTAAGTTAAAAGAAAGGCATACAATGTGGCAAAGATTAGTGTAAGCCCAAAGATTGGGAAAACTTTAGAAACCAGCAAAGGAGGACTAAAAAAATAATGAAGAGGGAGATAATAGATGATGACAGTAAACTGGAATGAAATATAAAAACTGACAGTAAGAGCTTTTACAAGTTTATAAAAAGGAAGAGAGTAGCTAAAGTAAGTGTGGATCCCTTAGAGGATGAGACTGGGGAAATAATAATGGAAAACAAGGAAATGGCAGAGGCATTGAACAGATATTTTGTATCTGTCTTCACAGTAGAAGACACTAAAAGCATATCAATTATAGTAGATAATCAAGGGGCAAAGGGCAGGGAGGATCTAAAAACAATCACTATTACGAGAGAAAAAGTACGAGGCAAACTAATGGGTCTAAAGGCTGACAAGTCCCCTGGACCTGATGGCTCGCATCCAAGGGTCTTAAAAGAAGTGGCTACAGAGATAGTGGATGCATTGGTTGTAATCTTCCAAAATTCACTAGATTCTGGAAAGGTCTCAGTGAATTGGAAAACCGCAAATTTAACACCCCTATTCAAGAAAGGAGGAGGCAGAAAGCAGGTAAATATAAGCCAGTTAGCCTAACATCTGTCATTGGGAAAATGCTAGAATTGATTATTAAGGAAGTAGTAGCAGGACATTTAGAGACTCAAAATAAAATCAAGGAGAATCAACATGGTTTTATGAAAGAGAAATCGTGTTTGACAAATTTACTAGAGTTCTTTGAGGAAGTAATGAGCAGGGTGGATAAAGGGGAACCAGTAGATGTAGTGTATTTGGATTTCCAAAAAGCATTCAATAAGGTGCCACATAAAAGGTTACTGCACAAGGTAAGAGCTCATGGTGTTGGAGATAATATATTAGCATGGATAGAGGATTGACGAACTAACAGAAAACAGAGTCGGGATAAAGGGGTCATTTTCAGGATGGCAATCTGTAAATAATGGGGTGCTGCAGGGATCAGTGCTGGGGCCTCAACTATTTACAATCTATATCAATGACTTGGATGAAGGAAGCGAGTGTACTGTGGCCAAATTTGTTGATGATACAAAGATAGCTGGAAAAGTAAGTTGTGAGGAGGATACAAAGTGCAAAGGGATATTGACAGGTTAAGTAAATGGGCAAAAATTTAGCAGATGGAGTATAATGTGGGAAAATGTGAAGTCATCCACTTTGGGAGGAAGAATAAAAAAGCAAAATATTATATAAATGGAGAAAAACTACAGAATGCTTTGGTACAGAGGGTTTTGGGTGTCTTCGTACATGAAACACAAAAAGTTAGCATACAAGTGCAGCAGGTAATTGGGAAGGCAAATGGAATATTGTTCTTTACTTCAAAGGGGATGGAGTATAAAAGCAGGGAAGTCTTGGTACAACTGTACAGGGTACTGGTGAGACCACATCTAGAGTACTGCATACAGTTTTGGTCCCCTTATTTAAGGAAGGATATACTTGCAATGGAGGCAGTTCAGAGAAGGTTCACTAGGTTGATTCCATGTATGGAAGGGTTTTCTTATGAGGAAAGATTGAGCAGGTTGGGCCTATACTCACTGGAGTTTAGAAGAATGAGAGGAGATCTTATTGAAACATATAAGGTTCTGAGGGGGCTTGACAGGGTAAATGCTGAGAGGATGTTTGCCCTCAAAGGGGAATCTAGAACTAGGGGCACAGTCTCAGAATTAAAGACGGAGATGAGAAATTTCTTCTCTCAGAGGGTTGTGAACCTTTGGAATTCTTTGCCCAAAGGGCAGAGGAGACTACGTCATTGAATATATTCAAGGCTGAGTTAGACAAATTTTTGATCAGCAAGGGAGTCAAAGGATATGGGCAAAAGGCGGGAAAGTGGTGTTGAGGCCAGAATCTGATCAGCCATGATCTCATTGAATGGCAGAAGGGCCAAATGGCCTACTCCTGCTCCTACCTCTTATATTTCTGTGCTGTAATTTATATGTAAAATGATGCAGCCAATTTATGCAAAGCAAGATCCCACAGACAGTATGAGCTGAATGACGAGTTAATCTGTTGTTGGTGATGCTTGTGGAAGGAAGTATATTAGCCAGGATACCCAGAGAACTCCTTGCTCTTCTTCAAATGGTTCCATGGGACCTTTACCATTCATTTGAACAAACAGAAGAGGTCTCTGTTTACATTGAGTTACATCAAAACTACAGCACAGAAACAGGCCATTCGGCCCAACCGGTCTATGCCGGTGTTTATGCTCCACACGAGCCTCCTCCCATCCTACTTCATCTAACCCTATCAGGATACCCTTCTATTCCTTTCTCCCTCACGTGTTTATCTAGCTTCCCCTTAAATGTATCTATGGTATTTGCCTCAACTACTCCTTGTGGTAGCGAGTTCCACATTCCTACCTCTCTTTGGGTAAAGATGTTTCTCCTGAATTCCCTATCGGATTTATAAGCGACTATTTTATATTTATGACCTCTGGTTTTGGATTCCCCCACAAATGGAAACATTTTCTCTATGTCTATCTTATCAAACCCTATCATTATCTTAAAGACCTCTATCAGGTCACCACTCAGCCCTTTCTTTCCTAGAGAAAAGAGCCCCAGCCTGTTCAGCCTTTCCTGATAAGTATATCCTCTCTGTTTAAAGCTTCATCTGCTCTGGCAAGGCAGAACTCCCTCAGTACTGCACTGAAGCATCAGCCTGGTTTATGCTCACATCTCCGGAGAGGGCTTGAACCTACGGCCTTCTGACTCAGAGTACTACCAAATGAACCAAGCCTCAGAAACGGAACATCAGGGGTATTATCTTAGACTGAACAATGGTATAAATATTCAAAACTGCGCATCAGTCTCACTTAAAAAAATGTAACACAAAAACAATTCAATTTTTAGTTACTTTACTAGACCCGACGCTGTTAAAATAATCTTTGGTTCTGAAAAATTAAGCATTATTGCATTCAGTAATGGAGCATTTCAGTTAGCAGCTCATGCAGCTATTTCCTGGCTTCATGAGGTAAAAAGAAAAGCAAGCAGCTTACAAGTGCCACCAATGTGTTCTTCTGTCCATCTGCAATCCTTCATCGCTTTGTTCTGTGTTTCTAACTGCTTCGAATCCATTGATGGATCTATCTGTAACAAGGGTGCATTTGACCTCTTTTTTTGAATAGTTTTTTTTCTCCAGTTTTTGTACCAAGTGAAAGGTACTGAGTAGCAGTGAAAAGTTCATTTATTTTTAAACTGAGAGGGGCCATGGTCCATAATGTAGGGCCCCACCAAAGGTGAAAAAAACTGGGGAAAAGGCAAGTTTTTCAATAGGTGGTGATTAGATGATACCAAGCTTGGGTTTTAACTGTGGCTCAGTGGGTAGCACTCTCTCCTGTAAGATTCTCAAAATTCACAGATCCCCCAAAACTCGGAGAAAAACCCTAAAGAAAAGGACTTTGGACTCTTTTCTAACCATTTCAGGGTGATGAAATATTGGGCCTAACAGAGGGTGATTCAAGGTCAAAAACCAAGATTTGGTATTTTAAAAAGCCATGTTTGGGCTTGTAAAGGAAAAGGCTGCAATAGGAGTTGGGATCAACCTCTGTAATAGACGGTTTGAGTATTGGAGTTAATCAAACTGTCTGGGGAACTGTGTGACCTCACTCAGCCCCTACCAGACATTTACATTCAGACAATAGACCCACGGAAGAGCAGTCCCCACCCAAATTACAGGACCCATCCAAAACATGCATAAAACAAATCCAATCAGCCCACTCCATAGAAATCTCAGGCCCAGTCAGGAAACTCGAAACCTGAGCACAACGACCACAATCAAGCAAGAGCTCAACAACTCATGAAACAATCCCGAAACCACTTCACACATTTCGTAAACAAGTTACTCTTAACAAGGCAGCCAAAATCTTACAATAAACCGGGTCAGATTTGGCGCGCAGATAAGGAGGCTTCAATTAGTATAATTGAAGGCCCATTTTCTCAAGAAGTTCAGTTCAGCCAGGAGTTCGAAAGCTCGGTAGACAACAGTTCAACAAGGTGAGGGGGCAATAGAAAGAAGTTCAACAGAGAAGGTCAGCAGCTCTAGAAGCAGGCCGACACACAAGAAGAAACCAGAGCAACAGCCCCAGTGACCATCGGACACCTCGCGGCAACAAGGGCCTTACGAAACAACCGACCGAATATTACCACCAACCAACCGGGTAATATTGGGCCACCGCGACCAAAGAAAACCAACTCGGGAGAAAACCGAAGATCCGCAAAGTTTCCACTCTACAATCTATTCCTGACTTACCCCTGGGTGAGTTTTCTACTCAAAAGACTCTAAATCCTATCACTTTACAAAGAAAAGTGGGTACTCACCCGATAGACCCAAAACGCACCCTACCGCATCAGCGGACTCGCGAAGACTGACCAGCTATGCAGTTGAAGTCCTCTACCGCGTCCGTGGTACGGCAGACACCAACCAACACATACAGCGAACCCCGAAATCGTGAACCAGCTCAACTGTCAAGGATTCATTTGGTGAGCATTATCTCTGGTCCTTTAGAGCCCAACTTAGCTAGTAAAGTGGGATTGGGAGGGGTGAGGTATCTTTCTACTGTAATTTCCCTCGCATGTACTGAAGTGTTCCCCATTTTACTAGAGTGTTAAGATTGTTGTGTTGTATTTCCTCTCTTGAATAAAGATCAAAGTTTCTTGCACCAAAACCAGTTGTCTCCTGCACTTTCTCACAACCCCCAAATAAGTCCAAGGTCTAGAACCAAGGGAGTGGGAGCGATTCAAACCGCTCAGAAGTCAGAGGTGAAGCTGACATACACCACCACCCCCTACACTCCTCTGAGTCAGAAGGTTGTGGATTCAAGCCCCACTCCAGAGCACATAATCCTGGCTGACACTTCAGTGCAGTACTGAGGGACTGCTGTGCTGTCGGAGGTGCCATGTTTCAGATGAGACGTTAAACAAAGGCCTTACCTGCCCTCCCAGGTGGACATAAAAATTCCCATGGCACTATTTCAAAGGAGTGGGGGAGTTCTCCCCATTGTCCTGGTCAATATTTATCCTTCAACCAACATCACTAAAGCAACAGATTATCTGATCATTATCTCATTGCTGTTTGTGGGATCTTGCTGTGCGCAAATTGGCTGCTGCATTTCCGACATTACAACAGTGACCACACTTTAAAGTACTTCATTGGCTGTAAAACGCTTTGGAACGTCCTGAGGTCACGAAAGGTGGTATATAAATGCATGCTGTTTCTTTAAAAGTTTGTAGTTTGTATGGATGAATTAGGAGAGAGTTTGGTTGTGAAAGAGGTGACTCAGTATTTTTTCCAAGTGTGTTTTTCTACTGGTGATATCCAACATAAAAAAAAAATTAACATACAATAGAGCACGAATACAATATGCTGTGAGTAGGCAGTGCAGGCTTGCACAATGTTTCTGCATACTCCAGCCTAAGTCATCCTCTTTTGCCGTGAGCCCCATAGCAGCTATTGGAGGGCTTTAGACAGACTCAAATGGAAGTGTGTTGTTTGCACCCAATTTCCTTAGAAATGACAGGCAAATATAAAAGGAAAGGCTACTCAAGGTGCAGCCACGAGTCTGTAGGCAAGTCCAGCACCCGAGCCCTTCTTGGCTGGCTGTTGAAATGGAAGTGGTGCTATACGAGGTGCATGTGAGGAGGGGTACCTCCTGTTTTACCTCACGGTAATATCCCCAATAGACTGGCATTGCAGTATTCCTTCAAGAGGTGCAGCCAGGTTTGAGGCCACAGCTAGCCATTACCGTTACTGTATGTGCCAGCTCTTGTTAAATGTGGCAGCTGGGTGGCATCTGGTGCTCTGCTGATCCAGGCCTCGAGAAGGCAGCTCCCTACAAGTCATTGCCAGGTGGGCGTTCTGAGACCTGGCAGGAATGGTCGGTGTCATCTTGGCGGGTGAGGCAACACTAGCTTTTGATCACCCTGGAATGTCTTCTTTCACGCAGTGCTGCTGAAAGCGTGAACATGTTGTGATTTGGATGCTCATGAGGAAGTTTCGAACATTACCGTTTGTCAGGTAGTCACATATCTTCGTGATGCCATTGGGCATTTACCATCACAGCTGCCTTTGGCAGGAGGAATTGCCACCAGTACTAATTGGCTGCCTCCTGAGCTGCTTTCATCTCAGTCTATGGAATGGGAAAACCCATTGGGTACCAGCGGTGGTGCTGGGAGCAAAAAGATATTTGACGTCGATTGACGTTGTGGAACATTGGGTGTATGCAAAGAGGACACACCCCCCTCCCCATCCCACCTTGTGAATTTTAAAACCAAGCACCCGCTCAGTTGGAGCGAGTCTACCTCTGCTCGTCCTCCCCGCTGGTAAACATATCAGGACGCAAACCTGGCGCCTTTACAGTGGGCAGGACCACCCCCGATTTCCGCGGCCGGCCACCAGCTTGAGAGTTAGCTGGGCCATTGGACAGAGGTGCCAACTGCAGGCCAAGTGTTTTCCCACAGGGAGTGGGGACGGAAGAGACATTCATCCCCAGGCTGCTTTCAAAGGGTGGAATGTGCAGACATGTGTCAGCAGGTCCCTTGGCCGACTGTCCGATTGAAGACAATGTGCAGTGCAGGGAGACTGAAGTTACAGAGAAGAAATAGCCTAATATCGACCTGGCAAATAGAATTGATTGGCGAGTTTACATACAAGCTCCAGGATATCCAAAGTAGTCAATTCTTCTGCTTTTTTATCCGAAGATTTCAAACTACTAGGTCAAAAATTTGATGTTTTTTGAATCTTCATTTAAGCTTCCACTGCTCTGAGGGACCAAGAAACACAAAACAAACTTCTCTTTCTTCTCCTTTACTTGTTACGATACAAAATATCTTTTGAAGTTCAGATCAGAGAAATGCAACTTGCAACAGATTTCTGTGTAGGTACTGCTTTTTAATTTTTAAAAAATAGAATAACTTGACTGTTCACTAGATGCATTTAATTTAGGTTCCTTTGTAAGACAGCATGAGTTTTTGCAAGGGGATAGTTACCAGGGTCTGAATGTAATCATAGCTCAGCTGCCTTAAGTTGTCTGATTCCACTGAAACTAAATGAAATGCCAACTTATGACAGCTGAGTGCTGATTAGAATTGAGCCCCAGATATTGTTGACATTTATTTATTCATCTTCAGTAAAATAAAAGTCAATAGAAAAAAATAATATTGTCCATGCTAGACTCCATAGTGAATTATCACTTGATTGATGTTTTTTTTATTGATTTGTAACTGGTGGTATAGTGGGAGATATCTAATTTCTCTTGGCTAGCACAATGTGTGAGGGTTGTGTGAGGGTGATCCATATCTTGGACAAAATTTTCTGAGACCCTGCACAGCCTGCTGTGTACAAAGCTCCACTAGTGACATGGGGGTCTGGGAAAATTTAGGCCTTAATCCCTGTTTCTCTATGTTTCCAAATTCTCTGTTTTTAAAAAAATATATATTCATTCTCGGGATGTGGGCGTCGCTGGCAAGACCGGCATTTATTGCCCATCCCCAGTTGCCCCTCGAGAAGGTGGGCCTTCTTCTTGAACCGCTGCAGTCCGTGTGGTGAAGGTGCTCCCACAGTGCTGTTGGGTAGGGAGTTGACACAAGATGAAGGAACTGCCCATATATGTCCAAGTCGGGATGGTGTGTGACTTGGAGGGGAATGTGCAGGTGGTGTTGTTCCCATGCACCTGCTGCCCTTGTCCTTCTAGGCGGTGGAGGTTGCGGGTTTGGGAGGGACTGCCGAAGAAGCCTTGGTGAGTTGCTGCAGTGCATCCTGTAGATGGTACACACTGCAGGCACGGTGCGCCAATGATGGAGGAAGTGGATGTTTAAGGTGGTGGATGGGGTGCTGATCAAGTGGGCTCCTTTATCGAGTTGTGACGAGTTTTTTGAATGTTGTTCCAGTTGCACTCATCCAGGAAAATGGAGAGTATTCCAGCACACTCCTGACTTGTGCCTTGTAGGTGGTGGAGAGGCTTTGGCGAGCCACGCACAACAGAATACCCAGCCTCTTACCTGTTTTAGTAGCCATGGTATTTAGGTGGTTGGTCAAGTTCAATTTCTGGTCAATAGTGACCCCCAGGATGTTAATGGTGGGGGACTCAGTGATGGTAATACCATTCAATGTCAAAGGGAGGTGGTTAGGCTTTGTCATGTAGGAGATAGTCATTGTCTTGCACTTGTTTGATGCCAATGTTACATTCCACATCACCCAAGCCTGGATGTTGACCAGGTCTTGCTGCATGCAGGCACGGACAGCTTCATTATCTGAGCGATTGTCTATAGAGCTGAACACTGTGCAACGATCAGCGAACAGCCCCACTTCTGACCTTATGATGAAGTAGCTGAAGATAGTTAGGCTTAGGAAGCTGCCCTGAGGAACTCCTGCAGCAATGTCATGGGGCTGAGATGATTGGCCTCGAACAACCACTACCATCTTCCTTTGTGCTAGGTATGACTCCAGCCACTGGAGAGTTTTCCCCCTGATTCCCATTGACTTCAATTTTACTAGGGTTCATCGGTGCCACACTCGGTCAAATGCTGCTTTGATGTCAAGAACGGTCAACCTCACCTCATCTCTGGAATTCAGCTCTTGTGTCCATGTTTGGACCAAGGCTGTAATGAGGAATGGAGCTGAGTGTTCCTGGTGGCACCCAAACTGAGCATCAGGGAGCAGGTTATTGGTGAGTAAGTGCCGCTTGATAGCACTGTGGGTGACTCCTTCCATCACTTTGGTGATGATTGGGAGTAAGCGGACAGGGCAGTAATTGGCCAGGTTAGATTTATCCTGCTTTTTTGTGGACAGGACATATCTGGGCAATTTTGCAAATTGTCAGGTGTACGCCAGTGTTGCAACTGTACTGGAACAGCATAGCATGAGGTAATGAAAGTACAAGGTCCAGACAGGTGCATTATTAAGCATGAGGTCCCCTATTTCAATATAAAACATGCTGGAACCTTCATGGTAGCTATCAATAGCTCAGGGCAAAGCAACTGTGAGCTATTAAAACAGTTTAACAAATTATTTGATACTGCTTTTGAAGTGCTAAATCATTCTAAGAACATTCATATTTACCAGCAACATTGTCCATTTCTGTGAATAAATTGCTCGTTTATTCTCTGTAAAACATGTTCACTCATGCAAATTATACCGTGAAGATGGATATGTTGGATGACCAATGGCGGGAGCGTGGAGGCGGAGGCACATGTCACTCCGCTTTTTAAGAAAGGAGGGAGAGGGAAACCAGGGAATTATAGACCAGTTAGCCTAACATCTGTTGTGGGGAAATTGCTGGAGTCTATAATTAAGGATAGGGTGACTGAACACCTCGAAAATTTTCAGTTAATCAGAGAGAGCCAGCATGGATTTGTGAAAGGTAGGTCGTGCCTGACAAACCTGATTGAATTTTTTGAAGAGGTGACTAAAGTAGTGGACAGGGGAATGTCAATGGATGTTATTTATATGGACTTCCAGAAGGCATTTGATAAGGTCCCACACAAAAGACTGTTAGCTAAGATAGAAGCCCATGAAATCGAGGGAAAAGTACGGACTTGGTTAGGAAGTTGGCTGAGCGAAAGGCGACAGAGAGTAGGGATAATGGGTAAGTACTCACATTGGCAGGATGTGACTAGTGGAGTCCCGCAGGGATCTGTCTCGGGGCCTCAATTATTCACAATATTTATTAACGACTTAGATGAAGGCATAAAAAGTCTCATATCTAAGTTTGCCGATGACACAAAGATTGGTGGCATTGTAAGCAGTGTACATGAAAACATAAAATTACAAAGCGATATTGATAGATTAGGTGAATGGGCAAAACTGTGGCAGATGGAATTCAATGTAGACAAATGTGAGGTCATCCACTTTGGATCAAAAAAGGATAGAACGGGGTACTTTCTAAATGGTAAAAAGTTAAAAACAGTGGATGTCCAAAGGGACTTAGGGGTTCAGGTACATAGATCATTGAAGTGTCATGAACAGGTGCAGAAAATAATCAAGAAGGTTAATGGAATGCTGGCCTTTATATCTAGAGGACTGGAGTACAAGGGGGCAGAAGTTATGCTGCAGCTATACAAAACCCTGGATATACCGCACCTGGAGCACTGTGAGCAGTTCTGGGCACCGCACCTTCGGAAGGACATATTGGCCTTGGAGGGAGTGCAGCATAGGTTTACTGGAATGATACCCGGACTTCAAGGGTTAAGATACGAGGAGAGATTACACAAATTGGGGTTGTATTCTCTAGAGTTTAGAAAGTTAAGGGGTGATCTGATCGAAGTTTATAAGATATTCAGGGGAACAGATAGGGTGGATAGAGAAAAACTATTTCCACTGGTTGGGGATTCTAGGAGTAGGGGGCACTGTCTAAAAATTATAGCCAGACCTTTCAGGAGTGAGATTAGAAAACATTTCTACACACAAAGGGTGGTAGAAGTTTGGAACTCTCTTCTGCAAACAGCAATTGATACCAGCTCAATTGCTAAATTTAAATGTGAGATAGATAGCTTTTTGGCAACCAAAGGTATTAAGGGATATGGGCCAAAGGCAGGTATATGGAGTTAGATCACAGATCAGCCATGATCTTATCAAATGGCGGAGCAGGCACGAGGGGCTGAATGGCCTACTCCTGTTCCTATGTTCCTATGTCCAATGTTCCTATGTTGGAAGTGGGAGGTCATTTGATGACACCTTCAGGAATAAGTCCAACCAGAGTTGGCAACCCTAGGGGTGGTCATCATGCGTTTATATTGTGGGACAACTTGTCATTGAAGCATTTCTGCATTGGTTCCTGATACTCTGGGAATCTATTGCATTTATTACATAGAATTTACAGCACAGAAACAGGCTATTTGGCTCAACTGGTCCATGACAGTGTTTATGCTTCACACGAGCCTCCTCCTACCTTACTTGATGTAAACATAAACATAGGAACATAGAAACATAGGAACAGGAGTAGGCCATTCAGCCACTCGAGCCCGCTCCGCCATTTGATGCCATCGTGGCTGATCTGTGATCTACCTCCATATACCTGCCTTTCGCCCATATCCCTTAAACATGGCTCGTTTGGAGCCCGAAGAGGAACAATGACCACATACGGAGTAGAGCGCTTCGCAGGAGCTGGATCAGCACAAAAACAACTGCACATGAGTAGTTGTTGGAAGGTCATGATCACAACTTTAATTCTCAGGCCATGGATGCTCCCTGCTGTCTGAGGCAGGTCCGTGGTGGTCAGCAACAGGCAAACTGTGTTGCTGGTTGATGGAAACTCAGTCCGCAGAGGTGGTGGTGTTTGACTTCCAGTCTGTGTGGCACCAGCTATTGCTATTTACTGGCAGATGTACTATTCATTGCAGGGAGAGAGACCCGTAAATTGCGTTGAGGAAATTCCCTGTAAACTGCCTGAGATACTCCTGGTCCGGCAACACCTTGATTTTAAAATTCTCATCCTTGTTTTCAAATCCCTCCATGGCCTCGCCCCTGCCTACCTCGGTAACCTCCTCCAACACTGTGAGATTCTAGCCTCTTGTGCATCCCCGATTTTCAGTGCTCCATCATTGGCAGCCGTGTCTTCAGCTGCTTAGGCCCTAAGCTTTGGAATTCCCTCCTTTCTCTCCTTCTTTAAGACGCTCATTAAAACCTCTCTCTTTGACCAAGCTTTTGGTCACCTGTCCTCATATCACCTTATATGGATCGTGTCAAATTTTGTCTGATAATGCTCCTGTGAAGCGCCTTGGGACGTTTTACTACGTTAAAGATGCTATATAAACGCAAGTTGTTGTTGCGATGTGCTCTCAAAATGGAGTTCAGCTCAAAGCTACCCACTCAAAATGGAGTCAGTAATTAAATTGAATGCTGGTAAGTGGCTGGAAAGTAAAGCTAAACTAACTATAAGGCTTTTAACGAACACAACATTCTCAGCTAGTCATGCCTTAAAATCTAAGTTAATTCCACCATAAAGGATCGTGTAGGCAAAAAAACATTCCTTACTATTATTAGCAAGCAATTTTGGAGACTCGGACTCAGGGAAGAGCAGCTTAGTGGGACATATAAATGTTATATCCCCTCACTGATATGTGGAACCCCTTTAAAAGAAGAGGAAGGATAGGTAAGGAGGGGTTGTAAAATGGAGACAGTGTCCAGCGTGCTCGGGATGTTCTGGCTTCAACAACTCAATGGCATCTCCATGTTTATTGGAAGTTATTGACAGCAAAAGGGGTGAACCCTTCAAATACACATGTCACTCCGATCGGTCATTGAATGCAAGAAACATCTTTTTCAAATTAAGGTATAAAAAAAGGGTGATATGGCCAATCCAGTCAGTAGTACAATAGTCTTTCTCTGCCTTTCATAGATTCTCTTCACTAGATGTAATCTCTCTTTGTAGTTAGAAGAAGATTCTCTTTGTCTTCTTCTGTAGAAGAAGATGTAGAAAGGTACCTTTACAAGTACAAGATATCTTCAGGACAGAGAGTCATAGGTTACACCAACCTGTTGCAGGCAGTACGATTACACCAACCTGTTGCAGGCAGTACGATTACACCAACCTGTTGCAGGCAGGGTTAAGTGCATCATCTAACTGTACAAATGTCTGAGATCAGGGAAGGCAAGAACTAAACTGGTTACCAAATACCGTCGTTCGTGCGAAGGTGGGTTCAACCGGAACCGAGGATCCAAGTGGCAAAGGGCTCATCGACTCAATTCTCCGAAAGCCAACGCCTGCGTTCCAGAAAAGGAAGATCGACTCAACCACCTCGCTCCTAAGGATAAGGTCGTATAAGCTCTGGAAATATTGCTTACTGACAGCATCAAGACTTTAACCTGTCCAGTAGACTGGCTATCTAATGCTGTTAATTTGTCAGCTATCCAGGGATCTAACCCTAATTTAACCTCACCAATTCGTAGTAGTCTCAGACATTGATTTCATCAATAATTTATTACTCAGTGCCCTTTAATGCTGAATTATAGTGATACAGTGAATTGCCTTTACAACCGCCACTACTCATTTTGTTTGTTATTCAAACTGCTAGATGACCCTGATTACATCTATCTGTATCCATTAATTGTTCATATATTCAATGTGTAACTTTAAGCTGTGATTTTGCAGTCAATAAATAGTGGTTAGTGTGCGACGTGTTGTCTGAATCTGGATGATTTGGCAAGAAAGAGTTAACTCATTCACTCAAGAAGTCTTGCCTTGTTGGAAGCACTTCACACAATTTCTCCGTTTCCATCCTTCCCTGCAAAAAAATAATTTCAACTAAAGGCCATTCAGGTGCTTTGTGACCTCTGTCCAGTCTTGAAGGAACAGCCAAACGTCTGCTACTTCTTTAGTGCTGTACACGATCGGGTAAATGGAAAAACCCTGGAGACCACAGTTCACAAGCTGCTGTTTGAATAACAGCGCAGTTCCATTTTACGCATCCTCTGTGAAATATGTCACCCAACAGGGGTACTGTTCCCCTCAGAGTGCTACCTTACTGCAAAAACTGACAGCCTGATTGAACACGTCAGGGAAAGAAAGAGATAACAAATTGCAGCATAATGTCTACAGCCCAGAGCAACATTTTGATTGCTAAGAATTCCTGCCCAAAGTCCTTTTCCTTCTCAGCTTAAGTCAAACAGAAGGGTCCCCGAGTGCCCAAATCCATATCCCCCCCCCCCACCCACCCACCACATTTCAAATCTGATCTAAATAACGTGAAAAACAAGACACCTTCATGATGTACAAGTGCTCTGTCTACAATTCGTAAAGAAGGACAAACAGAGACATCTGTACCTCACACAGACAGCTGCATTAAACAAAATTAATTTCACCATGATGTTTAAATACCATCACCAACAACAACTTGCATTTATATAGCGTCTTTGATATGGTACAATGCCCCAAGGTGCTTCACAGGAGCGTTATCAAAATAAAATTTGAAATCGAACCACATAAGGAGATATTAGGACAGGTGAGCTTGGTCAAGAGGTAGGTTTTAAGGGGTGTCTTAAAGGCGGAGAGGTTTAGGGAGGGAATTCCAGAGCTCGGGGCCTAGGCAGCTGAAGGCACGGTCGCCAATGAAAGGCCAGAACTGGAGGAGCGCAGAGATCTCGGAGGGTTGGAGGAAGTTACAGAGATAGGGAGGGGCGAGACCATGGAAGGATTTGCAAACAAGGATGAGAATTTTAAAATTGAGGCATTGCCGGACCGAAAGCCAATGTAGATCAGCAAGCACAGGGGTGATGGGTGAACAGGACCCAAATGAGACAGTAAATAATTATACACACAAAGTGTTGTGAGCTTTACAAAACATCAAATCCATTATTATTGGGGTTACTGCATCATAACAGTCGAACACAGAGGTAGAGTGACTTCTCATACCACGTTAGATTAAAAATATATTTCTAAACCATTAAAGTGAGTTAGTCCCTTGGTAATTACTTAGTTGTAGAGGATGGAAGGTGGTAGTCATTGGCCGAATTGACTTTCTGTCTGCTGCTATACGTGTGTGTCTGGAATATACAATGGACTTCAGGATTTCAGAAACATCAACTTCAGCTCTTTTGACCTTCTCATTGCCACACAATGTGAGGGTTGTCCCTGCAGCTCTCCTTCACCAGAAACTCCCAATTGTACTCTTAATACAACAGTCGTGACTTCAAAATCAGTGTTTGATTATTTCTCACTGGAGTACGGGGAGGAAAAACATCATGCAATTTTAAGCAGTGCACGCTATTTAATTTTTAAAGGAATTAGCTTGTCAAACAAATACCCGAATTACATTCTTCTCCACCTGAGATCAGGGGATGGAGGAGACGTGAGGGAGAGATGCAGAAAGAGATTGCGAGAGATGCAGAAAGAGATGGAGAGGTGCAGCAAGAAATAGATAGAGAGATGTAGAAAGAGATACACAGAGAGAAATGCAGAAAGAGGTAGAGAGATGCAGGGCTATGGGGAGAGAGCAGGGGAGTGGGACTAATAGGATAGCTCTTTCAAAGAGCCGGCACAGGCACGATGGGCTGAATGGCCTCCTTCTGTGCTGTATGATTCTATGAAGATCTTAGCGACATCCAAAAGCTTTGGAATATTACGCTTCCAGTGTGGAACCTCGCTCGATGGGAATGCAGATTGGAGAATCGAGGACAGTGAGCCCAATTTGCAGTGCTCTCTACTTTCCAATGATTAATTTTTATTCCAGAGTAAAGTCTTGCAAAATTAACTGTACATAATCGACACTTCTTAACTCATGCCTGTTGAGAGCCAAGCTACATCCAAGGGTCAAGAAGGGTTGCAGGGTTAAGTCTGGAATATGCTTAATTTGATTTTTTTTCTTAGACAGATTAACACATTATTGTATTTTGATATAAGTGTTTAAGGAAGTTTCTGTCTGAAATGTGTTCATACAAACATAAACATGCTACCACTTGGAGTAGTTGAGGCGAATAGCACATTCCCCTTTAAGGGGAAGCTAGATAAGTACTAGAGGGAGAATGGAACAGAAGGTTATGCTGATGAAGAGGGGTGGAAGGAGGCTCGTGTGGAGCATAAACACTGGCATAGACCAGTTGAGCCGAGTGGCTGGTTTTTGTGCAGTGCATTCTATGTAATATCTGTCAAATGGATTTAGAAAATAAGAGACCAACCCAAACCTGTGACTAAAGCAGAGTTGTGAGGTAGCCTATCACATCTTAAAAGAAGCAAGCTTTATACCAATATTCTTGATAAGACAAGATATGTTGCTAGGTTAAGGTACAGGTGAGTTGGTGGTTCTTACCCGTGTCTGTACTGAAATGTACCTTTATATTGTCAGCTGTAATAAGGAGATTATTAAAGCTGTGAACTGCACTGATATATCCAATAAAATACTTTTATTAAAATACAAGTGGATGCATATATACTTACAGTGTCAATACTGGATGGAAAGAGGTCTCAGATTCCATTGTGGCTTTGTTCAGAGAGATGCAAAAAGGACTGGCTCTTCAAACTGATTGTAAAAATCAGACGGTTCGAACACTTCATATAAGAGCAGAATGGCAGTCTAAACCTCTTGTTTTAACTCTTCACCAAACAATGCTAGAATTTTAATATTTCCGAGTGTGATATATCAACTAATAACTGCATTCAGCAATGGTTTGTGGTTCAGTACTGTAGCTGCACAAGGAATTGATAGAGGATGTACGTTTAACATCTCGATCCAGTGTTAAGCTTGCTCCTGAACTAATTTACCTCAGCCGAGTTGAAAATCAGTTGCTCTGCGTTTCTTTGCAGGACAAGAACTCTGCTATTGCTTCATCACATGGTTCAATTGGAAATTAGATTTCTGCCAAATATTTATTTAAGAAAGGCTGAGATGATTTCAATCTGAGCATGCAAGCCCTTTTCTGTTTACCTGCTCTGTGCTAGGGTTAGTACAACACAGATAAGACTCAAATACAGAAAAAGTAATGATAACAACCCTTAGCCCCAGTTAATTAGGGATTTGAACTCTCACTACTTTATTTTCATTTAGGTCTCATACAGATACGATATAAGTCTAGAACTACCTCATATGCTGCAATCCCATGAACACAATACCATCTTGCTTTCAGTATCGGTGTTGGCGTAAAGGAGAGTTGCAGAAATCTTAGCAATCTGTTCATTTTAAAAAGGGTTGTTTATTTACTTACTGAAATATTCATAACTGAGATGTCAGTCAGGCTTGAGATCTTGGCATATAACAGGTTCCCACCTGAAAGGCAGCTTGCAAATCTAACAGTGCAATGGAGTCCAGATAATATAGATGCAATACAATCAAGGTAAATATATCTGAGGCTATTTCTAGCCGCTCAGATCTGCAAATACTGTAAATTTTGCAATTCAATTTAACCCTCTGGTAAATCTACAAAGTGCACAATTATTAACGTGAATAAATGTGAACAAAGTAAGCAAGACAGACAGACAGAAATTCTAACAGTGCACGCACTAGATGGTTCAACACAACTAACTGCCCCAAAAGGTGACATGCTAAATCCACCGGTGTACCACATTACAATGGTGACTACACTTCAAAAGTGCTTCATTGACTGTGGAGCGCTTTGGGGCGTCCTGAGGTTGTGAAAGGTGCTATATAAATGCAACTTCTCCCTTTTACATGCCTGTGGCAATGAGTGGCTCATTTGGAAACCCAAAAGTTTAATAGCCGACTTGCGAGGAAACCGTTAATTTGCCGGGAAGTAAATAATTCTGCAGGTTTAATTTCTCATTTTCCAAACCATGGAGAAGGAATCACCAAGAACAGCCACTAACAAATCCAATAGGGAATTCAGGAGAACTCGCTACCACATGGAGAAGTTGAGGCGAATAGCATAGATGCATTTAAGGGGAAGCTGGATAAGTACATGAGGGAGAAAGGAATAGAAGGTTGCGCTGATAGGATTAGATGAAGAAGGGTGGGAGGAGGCGCGTGTGGAGCATAAACATCGGCATGTACCTGTGGGGCCGAATGGCCTGTTTCAGTGCTGTACATTCTGTGTAATTCTTTGTAATCGTTACATACGTACATACAAATGTACGAAATTGACGGGCGGAAAAAATAAGCTGCTTTTCACCTACGATACTCCTTTCCACCTTTGGGAAGTGGAAAACCTCAAAGATCGCTGCAACAGTCTGCATTCACATCTGCTGTCAGCTACAATTTGAGAATGAATCACTAAAACCATTGAAGCTGCAGTGGGTCCCCTCAGTTTCGGCGATATAAGTAGAATGAATTGTGAGCGAGCAGGTTGGGAAGATGTGACTTGCTCGAGGTCTCCTGACGTTGTCCTGACTCCCCCTCCTTCCCCCCGCCCACTGAAAACACAAATCACAATCATCTCTGCTTCCATGGAATGGATACCTCCTCTCAATCTTTGTGCTTTAGTGCCAAGACCTTGGAGGGAGTGCAGAGGAGATTTACTAGAATGGTAACTGAAGTCCCCCATCCCTGGTAAGTGGAGAGACTAAAGAAGCTCGGATTGTTCTCCTTAGAAGTGGTGGAAGCAGAATCAATAGTACCTTTCAAAAGAGAATCAGATATGTACATGAAAAGGAAAAAATTGCAAGACTTGGGGAAAGAGCAGAGGAGTGGGATTAATTGGATAGCTCTTTCAAAGAGGCAGCACAGGCAAATGGGCCAAATGGCCTCCTTCTGTGCTGTAAAATTCTATGATTCTATCATACCTAGAAGTCTTCTGGCACCCATTTTGGCATACTGGGACTGCCATTCCTCTTTACTGCGCATCACGTAATGTAAAGTATATGAAGAGGCCACCATCCCATCAAGCCTACACCATCTAGATATGGTTCAATCACAGATTTGGAAAAAAAAACTCCAGAAAATTCCTCTCCAACTCGAAGACAATTAAGCAAACCTGCGGGAAACATCCAAAACTCTGCTGCCCATATCCTAACTCGCACCAAGTCCCGCTCACCCTTCACCCCTGTGCTCACTGACCTACATTGGGTCCTGGTCCAGCAACACCTCAATTTTAAAATTCTCATCCTTGTGTTCAAATCCCTCTATGGCCCTCATCCCTCCCTATCTCTGTAACCTCCTCCAGCCCTACAACCCTCCGAGATCTCTGCGCTCCTCCAATTCTGGCCTCTTGCGCATCCCCGATTTTCATCACTCCACCATTGGCAGCCATGCCTTCAGCTGCCCAGGGCCCTAAGCTTTGGAATTCCCTCCCTAAACCTTTCCGCCTTTCTCTCCTCCTTTAAGATGCTCCTTAAAACCTACCTCTTTTGACAAGCCTAATAGCTCGGTATAACGCTCCTTTGAAGCGCCTTGGGGCGTTTTACGATGTTAAAGGTGTGACATAAATGCATTATTACATAACCTGGTAACCTCTAGAAGAAGATAACCTCTGTAAGTGGAACTTGTCTCGTTCCCTTTTAAATGACTGCAGCAAATCCATGCCCTGTAGAGGAGGTTATGACAAGAGTATCCCTGCTGACAGGGTGATGTGACGTGACTGGAAAGGAGATTTTTTTTCAATAATAAAACAGCTACCTTCTGTATTGGACTTTGCAGATTTGTTAGATAACATAAACCATTTCTGCTTTTATACTGCAGTTAATTGAAAGCGCTATTATCTGCTGTAGTTTAGTTTAATAACTACCAGCGCTATTCACAGTGACTGCAAACCATTGCACATTAGTTCTGGCTCATCACAAGAAAGTGAACTTGATATAATTATAAATATGTCTGTGCTCATTATTTGCCTAAATCGGAGTCAATTACACAGACAATGGTATCTAATGAAAGTTTGAAGCAATCACAAATTATTATATGAATGACATGCTACTGTTTTGCCTTAGGAAGTGTCTCACAACCCCCATTGGATTAACAGCATTATTTTTTTAAAAGTGTAATAACAGTGAGGCATTTGTGTAAACCACAGACTATTGCATAGTAAATGATGCATTCTTTTGGTGATGCCTTTGGTGAAAGTTAGTAATTGCTTTTTGACAGAATGACATGTGACTTTGTGAAATTCGGTACGTGTGCAAGGAGACTGAATCTTCACATAAAACTCAATGTACCGCAACAGAATATTTCAGCTGCAGTGCTAATGTGGTTAGCTAGAGCGTTAGAACATTGGATGAACGCGACCAAGATAAAATCCCAGTTGCAAATGCAGCCCTCTTGAATCTATGGGGACTTCGACGTTTGTCCAGAGAGTTAGCCCTTGGTGTTCCATGTGGAAAGTCTCGCTATTGTACAAGGGCCACGAGTGGTCCTTTCACCGCCCGACTTTGCAAAGCATGTGGGAAAATACGGAATTTATCCAGACTGGAAATTCCTAGCTGGTGATTCAGTTCTGATTTTAATATGGCGGGGAGGGTGGAGAGAAGGGGGGAGGGCAGGAGAGTGAATTCAAGGAAAGAAAGAAATTGTTACAAAGTCAAGAAAATAGGAAAGGTAAAAGAATGAATCAATAAGCAAAGAAAGCGTGAAGAAAAAAAAGAGAAGGTGGCAAACAAAATAATGGATAGGGCAGCATAAACAAGATGTAGAAAGGCCACCTTTTACTTTTTGGTACAGAAATACATCTTGGATCAAAATATCTTAGGGCTTAAATGGTCTCCATACTTCCCTTGAGGGTATATTTCACTTTGCTTTTCTTTTTTCGGAAAACGATCTCTATTTTTATCAACACTCATGTTCTTCCATGTGAAATCCCACCGGTTCCAATCATTCACCACTTTGTCGCTGGTATTAATGCTGGAAATCTGTCGACTCCCATCTTACCTCCGATGATGTGAAGTTCGGTTCACAACGCCAAAGGGGCTCAACAGCCTCTTCACAAACAGAAGTAGCCAAGCTGCTGAGAGTGCAGTTCTCGGGGCTGCTACATCTCAAGCACACGCAATAAAACCTTGCTTCGCCAACAGGTAACAGGGCTGTACTTGTGCATGTGGTCCTGGCAAGGAGAGAGGGGCACCAAGCCCAGGTTTCCAGCATGCTTGCTAGGAGGTCACCAACTGGAGTGACTTGCCCAGACTCTCAACTGTAAGGAAACGGTCCAATTCTTGACATTAACTTCAGCTTTTAAGTGAGTTTCCGTTAGCAATGTTTAGTTTGCAAAAGGGATTCCAGTCAGACAGTGTTTCAACTGATAAGAAGATGCCACAAAACTGTCTCGATTAGCTCTAGCCTTGCAAAAAAGGCACCTGCCACAGATCTGGAAAATTAGGGAGTGAGTCAAGTTATGGGTAGTTATTCTTGTAAAAACTGAAGTTATTGCAGCTAATTGGATGAGGTAATACTTTGAAAAATATGAAAAATGTGGATCCTCAAGTAGCTAGAGTGAAGGAAAGGTATAAAAAGAGGGCCGTTAGAATAGTTACTTCAGAATTGGACAAGGCTTGGCCAGTCCATCCTCTTGAGCTTGAAAGCTGCGATGCGGTGAATTCTCCGGTACCTTGTATCGTAAGTGTGACCCGGCGTATATGTGTACTGGTTTGTAATGATAGATATCATTGTATATGTGTAATCGCTGCTAATATTTATCATTGTATGCTTAATTCCTATGAAAGCCAGTTGATGCCTATTAACTTGTGATGTGGAGATGCCGGTGATGGACTGGGGTTGACAATTGTAAACAATTTTACAACACCAAGTTATAGTCCAGCAATTTTATTTTAAATTCACAAGCTTTCGGAGATTTTCTCCTTCCTCAGGCAAATGTGAGATCTTGAAACATTTGCCTGAGGAAGGAGAAAATCTCCGAAAGCTTGTGAATTTAAAATAAAATTGCTGGACTATAACTTGGTGTTGTAAAATTGTTTACAATTATTAACTTGTGGAATAACTTATAAGGAAACACATCCATTCCCTAACACAATCCCCTGGACTGGGAGTGAGGCTGAAAAGAAGTTCAATGAGTTGTGCAAACATACAAAGGTAAACTATCAGGAAAGTCTGAACAGGCTGGGGCGCTTTTTTCTAGAAAAAAGAAGGCTGAGGGGTGGATCTGATGGAGGTCTTTAAAATTATGAAGGGGTTTGATAGGGTAGATGTAGAGAAGATGTTTCCACTTGTGGGGAGACAAAAACTAAGGGCCATAAACATAAGATAGTCACTAATAAATCCAATAAGGAATTCAGGAGAAACTTCTTTGCCCAGAGAGTGGTTACAATATGGAATTTGCTACCACAAGGAGTAGTTGAGGCGAATAGCAGAGATGCATTTGAGGGGAAGCTAGATAAACACATGAGGGAGAAAGGAATAGAGGATATGCTGATAGGGTTAGATGAAGAAGGGAGGGAGGAGGCTCGTGTGGAGCATAAACACTGGCATAGACCAGTTGGGCCGAATGGCCTGTTTCTGTGCTGTAAATTCTATGTAACTCTATGTAAACCAACACTAATATAAGGGTCAAAGGATAGACATGGATCGTAATGGCATCTATGGCAAGCTGCTTGTAATATTTGTCCTATTGTCATCACAACATGAGCCAAATATGGAGTGACAGTTGCAATTCATGTGCAACTGGGTTACAAACGACACAGTATGCTCATATATGGGGGGAATTCAACCTGGCTGCTTTTGGGAATTCACATCGATAAGGAGAGCGTGGACTGTCCGACAGAAACAGCAGTCTCTCTGGCGCTGGAGACGGAGGTTTTGCATAAAGAGGAATTAACTACATCCACTGTCATTCACATCGTGCTTTTGAACTGGTGCCAATGCATTAGTATGCCCCATGCATGATCTGGGACAGCAGAGCTTAAGTATCATTGCATTCATTAGAGTTTAAAGTCCTGCTCCTTTCTCACCCGTACAAATAAGACAGCGACATTCGCCTTCTTTTAGCAACACAACTCGTTAAAACAGAATAATTTTGCTTCTGCTGGGCACAGTGGGCATGCAACAGCAACAACTTGCGTTCATACAGCGCCTGTAATGTAGTAAAACATCCCATAGTGCTTCACAGGAGTGATTATCAAACACAATTTGACACCGAGCCACATAAGGACATATTAGGACAGATGACGGTAGGTTTTAAGGAGCGTCTTAAAGGAAGACAGTGAGGTGGAGAGGTTTAAAGTGGGAATTCCAGAGCTCAGGGCCTAGGCAGCTGAAGGCACGGCTACCAATGGTGGAGCGATGAAAATCGGGGATGTGTAAGAGGCCAGAATTGGAGGAGCGCAGAGATTTCGGATGGTTGAAAGGCTGGAGGAGGTTACAGAGATAGGGAGGGGCGAGGCCATGAAGGGATCTGAACTCAAGGATGAGAATTATTTAAATCGAGGCTGCTGATAGATAAACAAAGACATTTGTTCCCTCACCCACATAGATAAATAAATAGGTCTTGTAAGCTTTTTAATGCCCATCTATGCAAGCTGTAGGTTTTCATAGCAAAGGCCAAAAATATATCTGTATTTTTCCTTCTTTAGAGTACTTAGTGTTACCAAAGTAAACTTTATTAATCATTTAAGTTCAGAACTTTTATGGAAAACATCTCTTATTCAAGTTTGAAGGGAACAATCTTTTCAGAACTTGCTACTTTTTACATTCAAAACAACCAATGTTCACAAAAATGCGGCTGCTTTAGAGAAACTTAGACATAGGGGGGATTTGATCAAGATTTATAAAATGAAGGGACTAGATTGTGTTTGTGTAGACCAATTGATTCAACTGTAGAGATGAGGGGGGAGCAGGGGTCACTCTTACAATTTATGTAAGGGGAAGATCTCGATTAGATGTCAGGAAGTGGTTCTTTTTCCACAGAATAGTGGGCCTCTGGAACAGGCTGCCAGCTCGTGCGGTGAACGCTGATTCGATGAATTCCTTCCAGCGAGAGCTGGGCCTGTTTCTGACTGGGGCGGAGATCACCTCGTACAAGAGGTAGGTGCTTTGTGACATTAAAATCAGGGACAGGATGATAGAACCATAGAACCATAGAAAAGATACAGCACAGAAGGGGGCCATTCGGCCCATCGTGTCCACGCCGGCTCGAAGAACAACCAGATGCCCATTCTAATCCCACCTTCCAGCTCCTGGTCCATAGCCCTGCAGCTTACAGCACTTTAGGTGCAGGCCCAGGTACTTTTTAAAAGAGTTGAGGGTCCCTGCCTCTACCACCAATTCGGGCAGCGAATTCCATACACCCACCACCCTCTGGGTAAAAAAGTTTTTCCTCATGTCCCCTCTAATCCTTCTGCCAATCAGCTTAAATCTATGTCCTCTAGTTCTTGAACTTTCCGCTAGGGGAAACAGATACTTCCTGTCTACTCTATCTGGGCCCCTCATAATTTTGTACACCTCAATCAAGTCTCTCCTCAGCCTCCTCTGCTCCAAGGAAAACAACCCCAGCCTATCCAATCTCTCCTCATAGCTGCAATTTTCAAGCCCTGACAACATCTCCTGAACTAGTTTTGATCGCCTAAGGGAGTCGGACAGGAATCTTCCAGATTTTTACCCCCTAATTGGCCTGGGTTTTTATTTGGTTTTCCGTCTCTCCGGGAGATCAGATGGCTCCTGGTGGGATGGGAAGCTTGTGTACTGTGATGCAGAAGGCATCATAACTACATGGGACAGGCTGGATGGGCAAATAGGTCTTTTCCTGTCCCTCGTTTTTCTTATGTTCTTACTTAGACAATATTACAGAATATAAGGACCTGCTGAGTCATTCCCCACTCACCAGTTTCTCCTCAGCTGTATCTCTATTCAGTCAGCTGTTGACTGCAGTTGCAGGATGAGCTAGCGTACAGAATTCATGATTTTGGCTTCAAAGCTACCTCAGAAAAAGTTGAAGCTTTCATCTTGTTCTGATATCTTATTAAGAAGTAACCCTGGTTAATCCTAATAATGGTTTCTCTGGGGGCGTTTTATTCTCAGTGATAGGTGGAGCGCGGTTTAGAAACAGCAAGTTTGTACTGGTTTTGCTCTATGATTGGCCAACCTCGCTGTCAGTCAGACATTGCTGGAGGTTGCATGCTCAACTGCATGCTGTGAGCCGTAGCCTTCTGAATTGAGTCTGCCCTGTTAAAAGTGAAGGGGTCTGGCAACCTGCAGAAACTCAACAGTTCACACTTCCCACATAGGCACAGGCATCTGACAGATAACAGGGCAGTCAGTCACTCTGGGTTTCAAATGAGGGAAGTCACTCTCAAGGGGAGTGTGGGTCAGTGATAGAGCTACTACATCGTAGCCCTGATTCTCCAATCCATGCCCCCTTACAGATGACTTCCAATGATACTGTAATGTTGTATTTATCCCCAACTGCATTTCTCTAACTTGCTGAGAAGTGCTATGATGAATACTTTAGTGAGACCAGGGTAATTATAAATTAGCAAGCTGGTTTATTTTTCATATATGTGAATGAACATAAAAACAATTCCATAATCAGTCGCAATTCAATGAATAGAGAAAAAAAAAGTTCGCCACACCACCCCTGTTATTGGACCAAATGCAACTTTTCTGACCAGCCTTCTCACTGAATCTCCTTAAATATTGGCCAAGACAACGAAGAGAACTCTCCTGCTCTTCTTTGAAATCGTGCCATAGGATCTTTTACGTCCACCTGAGAGGACAGACAGGGCCTCAGTTTAACATCTCATCTGAAGGACGGCACCTCCGACAATGCAGCACTCCCTCAGTACTGCACTGAAGTGCCAGCCTAGATTTTGTGCTCAAGTCTCTGGAGTGGGGCTTGAACCCATGACCTTCTAACTCAGAGGCGAGATTGCTACCACTGAACCACAGTTGACATTTATTCCACTATTTCTCGGATCATTTCAAAAGATGGATAATATCCATCATGCCAGACACTTTTTGTGAAAGGCTAAACTATTAAACAGGTTGATCCATGAATAGAATTATTTTCAGAAGCAGGCAGTATAAGAGAGATAGAACAGCCCGATATAACACGAGAAGCCTGGAAACAAGGGATTAATCGAACAAACCAGTCTGACGAGATCCTTTGCATTCTTCTTAAAGATCTTGATAAAATGCTTCTCAGAAAAAAAAAAGCAATATTGTTTCTCAGCAAAAATAAAATATAGTCTTTGTAAGAACTGCGTAAGGATAAACTTACAAAGCTTAATTCATCTCCATATTTTATGACAAGACAAGTCCAACTGCAAATACTTGAAATGTGCTGATTTTTTTTAATATACTCTTAATTCCTATGAAGAACATTTTCTTTGCAGACTGTTCTATCAGCAAACAACAATCTGCATTTACATAGCGCTTTTCATGTTGTAAAATGTCCCAAGGCGCTTCATAGGCGATTAATCATGCAAAATTTGACATCGAGCCACAAAAGTAGCTATTAGGACAGAAGACCAAATGGTATGTTTTAAGGAGCATCTTAAAGGAGGAGAGTGAGAGGTGGAGAAGCAGAGAGGTGTAGGGAGGGAATTCCGGAAAAGAGTGATTGGCCAAAGAACATCAATAGCGCGAACAATCCATGGACAAAAAGGCTGAGATGTTGATGAGGACTGTTAATATACATTGTCTGGGTTTGGGCAATATGACATAGTTTCAACTCACAATCAAGGGTATGGTAGCATAGCAGTTATGTTACTGGACCAGTAATACAGAAGCCTGGACTAACAATCCGGAGTCATGAATTCAAATCCTACCTTGGCAGCTGGGGAATTAAAAAATTCAATTAATTAAATTAAATCTGGAATTAAAAAAAAAACTAGTATCGGTAATGGTGGCCACGAAATTACCGGATTGTCGTAAAAACCCATCTGGTTCACGAATGCGCTTTAGGGAAGGAAACCTGCCATCCTTACCTGGTCTGGCCGATATGTGACTCCAGACCCACAGCAATGTGGTTGATTCTTAATTGCCCTCCGAAATGGCCTAGCAATCCACTCAGTTGTAAAATCTCGCTAAAGAAAGTCATAACAAGAATAAAACCGGACGGACCACTAGGCACCGGACACGACAAAGGCAAACCAAGCCCAGTCGACCCTGCAAAGTCCTCCTCAATAACATCTGGGGATTTGTGCCAAAATTGGGAGAGCTGACCCACAGACTAGTCAAGCAACAGCTTGATATAGCCATACTCACAGAATCATACCTTTCAGCAAACGTCCCAGACTCTTCCATCACCATCCTTGGGTATGTCCTGTCCCACCAGCAGGACAAACACCAGAGGTGGCGGTACAGCGATATACAGTCAAGAGGGAGTGGCCCTGGGAGTCCTCAACATAAACTCCAGACCCCATGAAATCTCATGGCATCAGGTCAAACATGGGCAAGGAAACCTCCTGCTGATTACCACCTACCGTCCTCCCTCAGCTGATGAATCAGTCCGCCTCCATGTTGAGCACCACTTGGAAGAAGCACTGAGGGTAGCAAGGGCACAAAACGTACTCTGGGTGGGGGACTTCAATGTCCATCACCAAGAGTGGCTCAGTAGCACCACTACTGACCGAGCTGGCCAAGTCCTGAAGGACATAGCTGCCAGACTGGGTCTGCGGCAGGTGGTGAGCGAACCAACACGAGGGAAAAACCGACTTGACCTCGTCCTCACCAATCTACCTGTTGCAAATGCATCTGTCCACGACAGTATTGGTAGAAGTGACCACCGCACAGTCCTCGTGGAGATGAAGTCCAGTCCTCGCACTGAGGGCACCATCCAACATGTTGTGTGGCACTAACACCGAGCTAAATGGGATAAATTCAGAACAGATCTAGAAGCTCAAAACTGGGCATCCATGAGGCGCTGTGGGTCATCATCAGCAGAATTGTATTCCAGCACAATCTGTAACCTCATCGCCCGGCATATTCCTCACTCTACCATTACCAACAAGCCAGGAGATCAACCCTGGTTCAATAAGGAGTGTAGAAGAGCATGCCAGGAGCAGCACCAGGCATACCTAAAAATGAGGTGCCAACCTAGTGAAGCTACAACTCAGGACTACATGCATGCTAAACAGCAGAAGTAACAAGTTATAGACAGAGCTAAGCGATTCCACAACCAACGGATCAGATCAAAGCTCTGCAGTCCTGCCACATCCAGTCGTGAATGGTGGTGGACAATTAAACAACTAACGGGAGGAAGAGGCTCTGTAAACATCCCCATCCTCAATGATGGCAGAGTCCAGCACGTGAGTGCAAAAGACAAGGCTGAAGCATTTGCAACCATCTTCAGCCAGAAGTGCCGAGTGGATCATCCATCTCGGCCTCCTCCCGATATCCCCACCATCACAGAAGCCAGTCTTTAGCCAATTCGATTCACTCCACGTGATATCAAGAAACGGCTGAGTGCACTGGATACAGCAAAGGCTATGGGCCCAGACAAGATCCCGGCTGTAGTGCTGAAGATACGTGCTCCAGAACTAGCCGCGCCTCTAGCCAAACTGTTCCAGTACAGCTACAACACTGGCATCTACCCGACAATGTGGAAAATTGCCCAGGTATGTCCTGTCCACAAAAAGCAGGACAAATCCAATCCGGCCAATTACCGCCCCATCAGTCTACTCTCAATCATCAGCAAAGTGATGGAAGGTGTTGTCGACAGTGCTATCAAGCGGCACTTACTCGCCAATAACCTGCTCACCGATGCTCAGTTTGGGTTCCGCCAGGACCAATCGGCCCCAGACCTCATTACAGACTTGGTCCAAACATGGACAAAAGAGCTGAATTCCAGAGGTGAGGTGAGAGTGACTGACCTTGACATCAAGGCAGCATTTGACCGAGTGTGGCACCAAGGAGCCCTTGTAAATTTGAAGTCAATGGGAATCAGGGGGAAAACTCTCCAGTGACTGGAGTCATACCTTGCACAAAGGAAGATGGTAGTGGTTGTTGGAGGCCAATCATCTCAGCCCCAGGATATTGGTGCAGGAGTTCCTCAGGGCAGTCTTGTAGGCCCAAACATCTTCAGCTGCTTCGCCAATGACCTTCCCTCCATCATAAGGTCAGAAATGGGAATGTTCGTTGATGATTGCACAGTGTTCAGTTCCAATCGCAACACCTCAGATAATGAAGCAGTCCGTGCCCTCATGCAGCAAGACCTGACAACATCCAGGCTTGGGCTGATAAGTGGCAAGTAACATTCGCACCAGACAAGTGCCAGGCAATGACCATCTCCAACAAGAGAGAGTCTAACCACCTCCCCATGACATTCAACGGCATTACCATCACCGAATCCCCCACTGTCAACATCCTGGGGGTCACCATTGACCAGAAACTTAACTGGACCAGCCATATAAATACTGTGGCTACAAAAGCAGGTCAGGGGCTAGGTATTCTGTGGCGAGTGACTCTCCTCCTGACTCCCCAAAGCCTTTCTACCATCTACAAGGCACAAGTCAGGAGTGTGATGGAATACTCTCCACTTGCCTGGATGAGTGCAGCTCCAACAACACTCAAGAAGCTCAACACCATCCAGGATAAAGCAGCCCGCTTGATTGGCACCCCATCCACCACCCTAAACATTCACTCCCTCCACCACCGGCGCACAGTGGCTGCAGTGTGTACCATCCGCAGGATGCACTGCAGCAACTTGCCAAGGCTTCTTCGACAGCACCTCCCAAACCCGCGACCTCTACCACCTAAAAGGACAAGGACAGCAGGCACATGGGAACAACACCACCTGCACATTCCCCTCCAAGTCACACACCATCCCGACTTGGAAATATATCGCCGTTCCTTCATCGTCGCTGGGTCACAATCCTGGAACTCCCTTCCGCACAGCACTGTGGGAGAAACTTCACCACACGGACTGCAGGGTTCAAGAAGGCGGCTCACCACCACCTTCTCGAGGGCAATTAGGGATGGGCAATAAATGCTGGCCTCACCAGTGACGCCCACATCCCATGAACGAATTAAAGAAAAGAGATATTACATAGAATTTACAGCACAGAAACAGGCCATTCGGCCCAACTGTTCTATGCCAGTGTTTATACTCCACTACTTCATCTAACCCTATCAGTATGTCCTTCTATTCCTTTCTCCCTCATGTACTTATCCAGCTTCCCCTTAAATGCATCCCCATTCACCTGAACTACTCCATGTGGTTGCGACTTCCGCATTTTACCATTTTCTGAGTAAAGAAGTTTCTCTTGAATTCCTTATTGGATTTATTAATAACCTCTAGTTTCGAACTCCCCCACAAGTGGAAACATCTTCTCTACGTCTACTCTATCGAACTCCTTCATAATTTTAAAGACGTCTAGTAGTTACATTCCATTTACAACTGATTCGAAACACCTTTAACTCAATTGAATTTTCTGATCAGAGGACAGCGGCCTATCCTGGTGAGATGACAGGAAGTGTCCTTGTCGCACATTGTTACTTAACAACTTTGTGATCAAACATTAACATGTCTTTGTCCCTTTCAACAAGGTACTGTGATACTAAGATATTGTCTTTGGGCACACAAAGCTGACTTCTAATGAAGATGTGACCTCCATTATGAGTCTGGTGTGTAAAACCACCATTTAATAACAAGAGAACCATCAACACAAATATTATTTTTGCCATGCTTAATGGTGGAAAAGTCTTGTCAGTAGGAAATGATGCAACTGGAGGGGGTGGCCAGAAAATTGGAAATTCAAACAATACCGTTCTGCAATTCTGAGAAAACAATATAGCTTAATAATTAAACAGCACAGATTGCTAAAAAGCTCTTCTTCATATTTATTGGCACTTTGGAAAAATCGAAAATCTTTCTAACTTTAAACATGGCATTTCACTTCAGGATTGAATCAACTGCTCGGTTCCAATAGATGTCAAAAGTGTCCCTTGAAATTAAGATCATATGTAACCTCTCAAGGGTAAAATTAACTAGTATAACCTTTTAAGTACTTCACCAATTGAGTCAAATAAACACAGAAAGAATTCCTGTTTAAAGGAAATAGTGTTTCTTTAAAAATGTTGGCCAACACGTGTGGTAAATAAATAGGGAAGAGAAAGAAAATATTATGATGCCTTAGATAATTGTACCTGCTTCACATCTTTCTCCTTCATACAGTGATGAGCAGTGACATTTCACTTTTCCGATATCCAAATCCTCACAGGTTGCCCCATTCAGGCAAGGATCGTCTGCACAAGACACCAAAGTTGCTATGGAGATGGTTGTCAGGGAGATGGCAGGGGCAGGTGCAGAAGTGGGAATAATTGAGGGCCAGATACCTGGAACAAAAAAAAGTGTTCGTTGTCAAACATCACAGCACAAAAAATGAGAACTGCCATGAAACAATGTCACATGGTAAGATCACTAAATGGAAACATATTTTAGGATGATATATCCGTGAGAAAAGATAATAAATATGAATAACCTCATAGCAAGTTCCCCTATTAATCATTATGTCCCCTCTCTACCTTACCCAGTCATCTTCATTCCAGTGATTTATCACAAGGAGGAACTAATACTGCAGAGAAATGAGAGCAGATTAGAAGAAATTAGCTCACTTGCTACTTCTGGTAACTTCCTTCACTATGCTATCAAGAGTAAATATGAGAAACTCAGACACAGCTGTTCTCATTTATAGGTACGTAATTGCTGCAAGCGTTTGCGAATGAAAAGTTGACCGAAAATGAAAGCTCCTCGAGAATAGCCAGTGGGAACGAGAGGGAATAGCTTTTGTTGTACACTGTAAAAGACAGTAAGCACCCAGATGAATGACAGAAGCAGATAAACTCATTTATTACCAAGCAAAGTTGGCACCATAATCCGTGAAAACTTGATCCATAAAACATAGAACAACTTGATTGATCAAACCCAGTCATCCCATTTGTGTTAACCTTATGAATGATACTTCAGAAGGTAAGAATTCATAGATATTTTATAATACACTAATAAATACACCACCAATAGCAATATGACTTGTCACTTGGGTATGAATTGCCCCAAGATTAGTCCCTGATCATGACTGTATCAATGTGATTGTCCAAACATTAAAGCCCCGATTTTAACATGGGTGAGAAAGAAATAAGGATTTGTATTTGTATGTGGCGTCTTTCATGACCTCAGGACGTTCCAAAGCAATTTACAGTCAATGAGGCACTTTTGAAGTGTTGTCACTGTTGTAATGTAGGAAACATGGCAGCCAATTTGCGCACAGCAAGCTCCCACAAACAGCAACGTGATAATGACCAGATCATCTGTTTTTTAGTGATGTTGTTTGAGGGATAAATATTGGTCAGGAGACCAGGAAGATCTCCCCTTGCTCTTCTTTGAATATTGCCGTGGGATCGTTTACATCCACCTGAGAGAGCAGACGGGGACTTGGTTTAATGTCTCATCCAAAAGACGGTGCAGCATTCACTCAATACTGCACTGGAGTGTCAGCCAGAATTTCGTGCTCATATCCCTGGAGTGGGACTTGATTCCACAACCTTCTGACTCAGAGACAAGAGTGCTACCCACTGAGCCGTGGCTGACACTGGAGAGGTGAGCAAGTGACCTGTGGGCCGAGCAGCAAGCTCGATTTGACTCGAGGGCATGAGGCCCCGGCCATTTGAACCTCCTGGGCCTCATTACAATATCCCCGGGCTGATTTCTGCCCCGAGCTTGGTGGGATTGACGTGGAGGCTGGCGGGCAGGAGCGGGAATTCGCGCAGCTGCGGGCCGTTGCCGGGGAACCCAAGGAAACGGTCCACGGCAGTCAGGCAAGTGCGATGAGGGGGGTGGGGAGGAAAAGAAGGTACAACAGGGATCGCGATTGGTGGGGATGGGGGGCGGGGTTGGATGAAGTGAAGTCTGGGGTAGGGGAGGCCTAAGGTTACCTTGTGGGGCCCGGGGGAATACCTATGCTCCTCCTGGTCCCACAAGGAAACTTAAAAAATTCAAAGTAACTTACCCTATCAGCCCTCTTCTGGACCTGCTCTCGGGTGGCACCAGGCTTCCCTGGCAAGGCCAGCATTGGGCACCAAATACGTGGCTGAGTGTTAAAATCTAGTTGAAGTCCAATTGGCGTCATCAGACCCTGACTTTTGAATATTTACGAGGCCCTTGCCTGCCTGTGATGAAGGTCTCACATGCCTCCCAAAACACGGAAGGTGAAATTGCGGCGGGCAAGAATGCAGCACTAAGCCGGAGGGCAGGACGCGGCCTCCATTTTAGCCCACCCGCACGCCCCATTCTCGTTGAGCATTGTGGGGGGGGGGGGGGGGGAACTATAATTGACCCTTAATTCATTGACTTTGTTTCTTGCTGTCTAAAATCTTCACAGTACTTCAAACTCATCCCTGTTTAAGAATTTTTGACTTGGATTATAGCATCCACTTATTTTAACTTGTGTTCAGGCTACATTTAGGTAACAAAATTTGGACAAGATTGCACATATGTTGATAGAACCATAGCAACAGCATTGTATGCTGAATGCTTTCAAGTTACCAGGGCAACAGCAAACTAATGTAACATTATTCACAACAATTTGCATTTACATAGCGCTTTTAAAATCAAAGAATGTCCCAAGGCATTTCATAGCAGCGTAATCAAACAAACATTGATTTGAGCGAAAGAAGGAGATGTTAGGAGGAGTGACTAAAAGCTTGGTCAAAGAGGTGGGTTTTAAGGAAGAAATCGAGGTGGAGGGGGTAGGGAGGGAATTCCATAGCTTAGGGCCTAGATGCCCGAAGACACGGTCACCAATGGTGGGGCGCAGGCAGCTGAGGATGCACAAGAGGCCAGAGTTGGAGGAATGCAGTGATCTTGAAGGGTTATAGGGCTGGAGGAGGTTACAGAGATAGGGAGGGGCAAGGCCATGGAGGGATTTGAACACGAGCATGGGAATTTTAAAATTGAGGCGTTGCTGGACCAGGGGCTAATGTAGGTCAGCGAACACAGGGGTGATGTGTGAGTTGGTCTTGGTGTAGGATAGGATATAGGCAGCAGAGTTTGAGAAATGAGGTAAGTGAAGAGTTAATCTGTGGCTGGTGGTATTGGTTAAGGCCAGAACATTGCGAGAGCGTGCTACATTCTTCAAATAGTGCCGTGGGATCTATTACATTCCACCTTAATGTGCAGGCAGTGCTTTGCTTTAATACCTCTTCAGAAAGGTGACATCCCTGATAATGCAGGCTCCGTCATTACTGAAATGGAGAGCCAATCTAGATTATTTGCTCAATTCCTGAAGTGGGGCTTGAATTCCCAACCTCTGACTCTCAGAGACAAATGTGTTACCAACTGCACCAAGCTAACATGTTTTACAAGCAGCTCCTAGAGCATGCCCAGGCTAACTCTCCCTCTGATTGTTCCCTTCTGACCTCTGTTGAAGAAGTTTCTTCAGAAGGTCACTGGATTCAACATAGTTGGAGGCAACATAATTTTCTCTGCCTCTGACACACCTTTCGCCCGGCGGCTGTGCTTTCAGCCATCTTGGTCCTAAGCTCTGGAATTCCCTCCATAAACCTCTCCGCCTCTCTCCTCCTTCTCTAAGACCCTCCTTAAAACCTACCTCTTTGACAAAGCTTTTAGTCACCTGTCCGAATAGCTCCTTCTTTGGATCGGTCAATTTTTGTACGATTACACTCCTGTGAAGCGTCTCGGGATGTGTTTGTACGTTAACGGCGCTATATAAAAGCAAGTTGTTGTTTGTTCTTTGACTTTGTGTGCAAATTGATAATCCAGTTTACCTGCATCACAGTGACTAAGCTTCAAGAATTAATTAATTGGATGGCGGAAGGGTCAAAGACCAGAGGACATAGATTTAAAGTGATTGGCAAAAGAACCAAACGCGACATGAGGAAAAATTTTTTTACACAGCAAGTGGTTAGGATCTGGAATACACTGCCCGAGGGTGCAGTTGAAGCAGATTCAATCATGGCTTTCAAAAGGGAACTGGATAAGTACTTGAAAGGAAAAAAATTGCAGGGCTACGGGGATGGGGCCGGGGAGTGGGAGTAACGGGATTGCTCTTGCATTGAGCCGGCACGGACTCAATGAGCCAAATGGCCTCCTTCTGTGCTGTAACTGTTCTATTATTCTATGAGTCTAACTATGAGATATCCTGAGGATGCAAAAGGTGCTAAATAAATGGAGATTATTTCATTAGAACAGCATTAACCCCTGCCTTCAGATAGCCTGTGGCACATCAGCCCACAGAATGATAGTTGTGAAATAAGTTATCAGTGACGAGATTTTTCTATTGGTTTTAGGATGTGGGCATCGCTGGCAAGGCTGCATTTATTGTCCATCTCTTGTTGGCCTGAGAAGGTGGGGTGGACATTTTCCTTGTGATGATGGTGCTCTCATAATAATAAGAGAAAGAAAGAACTTGCATTTATATAGCGCCTTTCATGACCTCAGGACATCCCAAAGTGCTTTAGAGGAGTGTAATCAGCCAATGAAGTACTTTTGAAGTGTAGTCGCTGTTGTAATGTAGGAAACGCAGCAGCCAATTTGCGCACAGCAAGGTCCCACAAGCAGCAATGTGATAGTGACCAGATAATATGTTTTAGTGATGTTGGTTGAGGGATAAACATTGGCCAGGACACCAGGGAGAACTCCCTTGCTCGTCTTCAAAATAGTGCTGTGGGATCTTTTGCATCCACCTGAGAGGGCAGACGGCCTCGGTTCAACGTCTCATCCAAAAGACGGCATGTCCGACAGCACAGTACTCCCTCAGTACTGCACTGGAGTGTCTGCCTCGAGTTTTGTGCTCAAGTCTCTGGTGTGGGACTTGAACCAACAACCTCCTGACTCAGAGGCGATAAGTGTTCGGTAGGAAATTCTAGGATTTTGACCCTGCAACATCGAAGGCACAATTGGTACATGTTCAAGTCAAGATGGTGTGTGATATGGAAATGCCCTTATGATCTTGGTGCTCTTATCCTTCTTGGTGGTACAGGCTTTAGGGTTGGGTGGTGCTGTAAGACTAAGCTTGATAAGCTGTGTGGATAGTCCATGCTGCAGCAAATGGTGAAGGAGGTAGAACTTGAGTCCAGTGGCAGGGGCACCAATCATGCGGACCACTCTGACTTGGATGATGTTGAGCTTCTTGAGTGTTTTTGCTGCTGTACCCATCCAGGCAAGCAGTATGTGTTTCATCACACTCCTGGCTTCTTTGTTATTGGTGGCGCAGAAGCTTTGAGCGGTAAGGGGATAAGTCACCCATTGTAAAGTACCAAGTCTCTGCCCTGTTCTTGTAGCCACGATGTTCATATGGTTGGTCCAGTTAATCTTCTATTTAATGGTGATCCCGAGGGTATTGACTGAGAAATGGTTGTACTGTTGCAGATTGGGAGAAGTAACTGGAATTTTCCTTTCTGGAGATGGTCATTGCCTGGCACTTAGGTGGCAACTGCCACTTGTCAGCCCAAGCCTGGATGTTGTCCAGGTTCTGCTGCAGACTGGCATGGACTGCTTCAACAGCAGAGGGATTTTGAATGGAGTTGAACCCTGTAGAATTGTCAATGAAAAACCCCACTCCTGATCTTGTGATGGAGGGAAGGTCATTGATGAAGCAATTGAAAATGACTGGACCGAGGACATTGCCCCGAGTAACTCCTGCAGCAATATCCTGGGGCTGCGATGATTCGTCTCCATCAAGAACAACCATCTTCCTTCGTGTCAGCTATGACTCCAGCCACTGAATCTTCCCACTGACCCCAGTTTTGCTAAGCATGCTTCGTGCCATACTCAGTCACCTTTCGCCTTGATGTCGAAGGCAGCTGTCCTCACCTCTCCTCTGGCATTCAGCTCTTGTGTCCATGACTGTGATGAGGTGTGGAGCTGAATGGTTCCGCCTGAACCCATACTGAGTTGGCAAGCAGGATATTGATGAATTGGTGTCACTTGAGTACACTACCGATACCATCACTTTGCTGATAATTGGGAGGAGGCCAATAGAGCAGTAATTGGCAAGGTTAGATTTTCAAAGATATTAAAACAGACAGTACAATTGTGTTCAAGAGGCAATTAGATGCATTTCTGAAGAGAAAAGGGATTGAGCGACATGTTCAGAAGACAGGTGGTAAGTATGTGGAACAGATTGCTGGCATGGGAGGTGGAATAAGAAACCTTAATGGGCTTCAAGAAGGAACCAGGCAGGTCCTTGCCAAGAAATAGGATTCGGGGTTACTTAGAAATGCACCAAGGGAATACTGTGGATAGGTGGGCTAGATGTACCCAAGGTTTTCTCCTGCCTGAAAGTGTTACTTTGTTACGAAGTAGATGTGTGTAAAATAGTGAGGGAGGCCAGCAGAAAGTGCAAATTGAACCAAAAATAACTTTACTGTTCCTTTACTGTATCTCACTCTAATCATAAGAGGACAAGAAGATAATTAACGGAATTAAAAACATCTGGTTAAGGATAAAACTCTTCCAGAATTGCTTGTGGGGGGGGTGGGTGGCGGGGTGGGGGAGATATGGTGACAGGCAAGCGTTGAACTCTCTCACAGACCTCCCATTAGTTCCAGTTTTGAAGTTCCAGCACAGCACTGACATAACCATTGTCAGATTTGGGGAACGTGGAGAATGAAGACATTCTATGAGACTCAGCTTGAGCCCTACTGCCCAACTTGACTTGACGCCCGCTGTCAGACTCTACTCTACCCCCATTGCCAGACCCACCATCACCACTATTGCCTCGACCCCCCCACTCCCAGACTCAACCCTACCATGGCAGCCAGACTTAACGTGATTCTTGCTGAATGCGAAATGTATCAGGTGCTTTATGCAATTGGTATTCCTGTCTAAATGTCTAACCTCAGCACAGGAAAGCTTATAATTCAGAGACAATGACCATAGACAAACTACTTTAATTGAAATGAGTGTACGTTTCATTCAGAACTTTAAGAGTTTGACACTTATAACTTCAAGCGAGACATTTTCAATTTGAAGAGTCCAGAGAAATGTGACTGACAACATCAGAAGCGTTAAGTTTTAAAAGTTAGGAATGAGACTTTCATACACTGAAATGAATGAATTTATTGTCAGTGACCAAATTATAAGCTGTCTTTGCTGAGGGTTGGACATTGGGCCTAAAATTGCCAACAGGTGCACAGAAAGAAGGAAGGTTATTTTCCTTTAACCTACTATAAGTTTACTTTTCACTATGCCAAGTAAGGTGTACCATCTCCTTTCCGTAATTGGAGCTATAATATTAACTGCACAGTGTTAACTGCACAGACTACTCCAAATGCTAAGACCCATAGCACCAGCTCTGAACAATATGGCTTTCATTATTAAGTCAGCTTGTCTACAAGAAGCACTTCCAGGTCAAACTAACACTTCAGATTACCAACTGCTATTTCCGTCCAGACACCAGAGGCCAATACCCAACATCCAGTTTTACTCATTAACACATTATACTCCTTATTCCTCTTAAATTGCATGTCTGTTATTATCACCAAGTTTATGAATTCAGTCTTTACATGGGCTTTTGGTCCCACAATTGATAACAACTTCCAGGCTTGTCTGTTTCAGTACTTTTTTGCCTGCTAGTGACAAATCACTTTGGGCAATGAATCGAGGCGTTACGACACTGACAACTTGTGCTGAATTGCCAGTTCCTGCGCTGGGTGCTGCTTGAGGAAATGCCTCTTTTTTTAGTTCAGTGGAAATATCCTGGACTTCTCCCGAGGATGGATAACTTCTGCCATCTCCCATTGTCTTGACTGGGGGGGTGGGTGGCGGGGTGGGGGAGATATGGTGACAGGCAAGTGTTGAACTCTCTCACAGACCTCCCATTAGTTCCAGTTTTGAAGTTCCAGCACAGCACTGACATAACCATTGTCAGATTTGGGGAACGTGGAGAATGAAGACATTCTATGAGACTCAGCTTGAGCCCTACTGCCTAACTTGACTTGACGCCCGCTGTCAGACTCTACTCTACCCCTATTGCCAGACCCACCATCACCACTATTGCCTCGACCCCCCCACTCCCAGACTCAACCCTACCATGGCAGCCAGACTTAACATGACTCTTGCTGAATGCGAAATGTATCAGGTGCTTTATGCAATTGGTATTCCTGTCTAAATGTCAACCCTTTGCCTTCTACGAAGTATGCGTGTGTTGGATTCCAGAGTGACCCCCTCTTTTTGATAAAGATCAAGTGATCCATGTGCATGTGCCGAACTTTCTCTCAATCCTAAACCAAGTAAGTCAAAGGTCCCACTTTTGTTCTTTTACCAACACTCCATCCATCCACTCCTTTCCTTCACTCCAATTTTTTTTTTACTTGGGCTTGGCGGTGCACGACAAGTTCTCTGGGTTTCACTGGATCATTTTCATGCTGAGATGTCTGCTGCTTTCATTCTGCTTCCAGTTCACTGGCCAAATTAGGCTTCAGTAAGCTGAAGTAGGTCTTCAGTTGATGCTTTTGAAAAATTAGAGTGGAAGAACGTTTCAGGCGGGGTGTTTCTATGTATCAATAGAATGTTTGCCATCTGACTCAATGCTTTGATGGCTGCTCAAGTGTATGTGCGGCCGCATGAGGTAGATATCGGGCAAATTGCCCTGTTTTGGCACTTTAGTACACCTTACTCGACGGGAAGTGCCAGCCAACCTTAATCTACAATTTACATGGGTATCGTCGACAGTACTTTACACTTTGGGAACCCTGGTACCCAGGAAACATTCTGTGGCCCACCAACAGGTGCCTCTTTTCCACAGGGAAAGAGGTGGACATGTTACCCCTCGGAAACAAGGCCTCTGTTACTTGCTTGATGCATCCCATCAACCCCAACTGACCAATTCAGCATATGCAATTGGCGGTGGCTTGGAAGGATTCAGTGGCATAAACATTTAATGCATACTCACGGGAAAAGCCATCCCTGTGGTACAAGGTGGCTGCTAGTTGGACCTCTAGGTGTCAGCCATAGCTCAGTTGGTAGCACTCTCACCTCTGATGTCAGAGATTGTGTGTTCAAGTCCCACTCCAGAGACTTGAGCACATAATCCAGGCTGACACTCCAGTTCAGTACTGAGGGAGTGCTGCACTATCGGAGGTGCCGTCTTTCGGATGAGATGTTAAACCGAAGCCCCATCTGCCCTCTCAGGTGAACAGAAAAGATCCCATGGCACTATTGAAGAAGAACATAGGTGTTCTCCCCAGTGCTCTGGCCAATATTTATCCCTAAGCCAACTTCATTAAAATGGATTATCTGATCATTATCTCATTGCTGTTTGTGGGACCTTGCTTCGCACAAATTGTCTCTAGCGTTTCCAACATCACAGCAATGACTACACTTCAAAAGCGCTTCATTGGCTGTAAAGTGCTTTGGGACATCCTGAGGTCATGAAAGGCGCTATATAAATGCAAGTCTTTCTTTCTTTAAGACGTGAAGTAGCCATGTGGCAACCTCCCTTGTGAAGTACAGAGTGATCTCATGAAACATGCTCAGGTAGGATTGTCTGGATGGATAAATACATACCCTGAGGTACATGATGCTTGAGGTATGGGTTGCCTCTGCCTTTCTTGTTCCCCTCAAGATTTGCGAGCAGCGCCACTGGAACTGGGAAAGGAATTCTCATCCTGCCCACAAAATAGCAGCGAGATGGATGTAGGAAGCACAACAGGCCCTCAAAGCAGCATCAAAGAAAACGCATGCCGGATTAAAACAAAAAGGTAGCCGGAACAATAAAATTGTCAAAGAAAAACTTCCCAATCGAAAATAAAAAATTTTGCTCAGCTTTGAAAGGCCTTCTCCCACAGGCCTGAGTATCCACCCTCTGTGGCATCCGTTTCACATTGGGGGGGGAGCAACGCTGTCAGTGAGGAAGTGCCTATAAAGCTGCAAGAGCCAGGGACAACCGATTGAAATAATCTTTGGATCCTATGAACGAGGAATGCACTGGCCGTTCAGTGCAACCCTCAATAACGCCAGTAATATTTTTTATAAGATGGGTAGCCTAGTGGTGAAGGATAGAATGCTAGTGCTTGGTCTTCAGTTACTTCCAAGCCTTTATTCACAGAGCTCCCCCTTACACACACACCACACCCGAGATAAGCTCTCATATATATGGATACAAAAGAGTCCCCAATTGATACACACTACCTGAATACAGTTAACACTAATGGCTATAAATCACATGGATATAATTAACACTGGCGTGGCGTGGCATGGCATCGATGAGCAATGTTAGCTTCTGCGGCCTGATTTCCCAACCTGCACTCACTGTTAGTGGGGCTCCACACCACCTGGTTGGACCCCATTTAGAGTACTGTGTTCAGTTCTGGGTACTGCACCTCAGGAAGGATATATTGGCCTTGGAGGGGGTGCAGCATAGCTTCACCAGAGCGATACCAGGGCTAAAAGGGTTAAATTAAGGATAGACTTAGCTTGTATTCCCTTGAATATAGAAGATTAAGGGGTGATCTAATTAAGGTGTTTAAGACGATTAAAGGAATTGATAGGACAGATAGAGAGAAACTATTTCCTCCGGTGGGGGAGTCCAGAACAAGGGGACATAACCTTAAAATTAGAGCTGGGCCGTTCAGGGATGATGTCAGGAAGCACTTCTTCACACAAAGGGGAGTGGAAATCTGGAACTCTCTCCCCCCAAAAGCTGTTGAGGCTGGGGGTCAATTGGAAATTTCAAAACTTGAGATTGATAGATTTTTGTGAGGTAATGGTATTAAGGGTTACGGAACCAAGGCGGGTAGATGGGGTTGAGGCAGAGGTCAGCCATGATCTCATTGAATGGCGGAACAGGCTCGAAGGGCTGAATGGCCTACGTTACTGCCAGTGGGGCCTCCTAAATCCAGCTTTATTGTGTGTCCAATTTGTTTTTACAGTGTGTGGCGTCTCACATCCTTAAATTTTCACCAATTAGTTTCCCCTTTCCAAAAAATCTTAATAAAAATTGCATATGAGGATGCCCCAATACCAATTTCCTCTTTGGAGCAGCAATTTATTTTGTTTCCAACAATGGTCAGTGATCTCGGGTTTTCCTGACACTTCCTATATGTGTTAATATTTGACAATTCCACAGCTAGGGCAATTTTGCAAACAAAATCAAATCTCTTTCTGACAGGTAGCTTCCTCTGAGTGGATTCAGCCCTCAGCCCACAAATAAATAACAAAAAAATCCGACGGCATCATTTAGAGAAAGGCCAAAATTGCAATAAGCTGTCGGCTGTTTTTGAAGCAATAACTTGTGGCCCAGTTTTCTGTTCCTCCTCTGCTTAGGCCCAAGTCAGGCAGAGTGCCTGTCGAAGCATGCTCGGTCTGACAGGGTAAGCGCCAAACACGTTGCCCTTGAGAGCAAGGCCTCAATTACTTGATCTAACGCACCTACCAACAGCAGACTAACCAACTTGGCACGTGCATTTGGCGACAGCTTGGAAGGATCCTAGGGCGTAAACATTCAACGCCCGCCCACGGGGAAAAGCAATCCCTGTGATACAAGGGCCTGAACCTTCCCGTATTTCTAGGCTTGGGGCGTGTCGTCAGGTCCAACATCCCACTGGCACAGGCCCAGACTTTGGCACGGCCGCGCACTTGGAGTGAGGGAATGGAGAGAGGGAAAAGGTCTTCAGCGGCACTAACGGCTGCCGGTTTTGGGGCCTTCTGGCGGTTGACCAAAAACAGAAGCCAGAAGGCCTCTGGCCCCAATCCTAGTCCTGCTTCAGTTGAAAAATAAGCAACTCAGCTTCTGGTTTTCTTCCAAAGCTTGCCTGTTGGACCAGTAAGTTTAAGCAGACTGGGTGGGTGCAAGGAGTGAGGTCCAGTCTCAGTGGTTGTCCGTGTGTTTGGATTAGAGGTGTGGCGTTGTCTCTTCTCCTGCCTCATTATCATGCTTGCATCTGCTCTAGTGGGCGGAGAACCAGTGACATGAGTTTCTGTCCTTTTCCCTCTGCTTTGCTCCTGGACAGTAAGCATTCCCTGGATACTAAGCAGAGGAAAATCAGCCCATTCAAGTGGGAACAGTCTTCCCTTCATTTTGATTGTGCAATGGTACAGATTTTGAACATAATCACCAGGAGTTCAGGCCTAGAAACAATGAAACCTCTTTCTCTCATTGACGTCATTTGCAACTATTCAGTGCTCTAGCCATTCCAAATTCAAATTCTTCTTTACCTGCATGATGTGGAACAATCTTCCCAATGTGTGACATTTAATTTGTAGCCCGGTTGTCTGAATACGACAGCTTGCCTTTATATAGGGCCTTTAACATAGTAAAACGTCCAAAGGCGCTTCACAGGAGCGTTATCAAACAAAACTTGACACCAAGATATCAGAACAGGTGACCAAAAGCTTGGTCAAAGAGATAGGTTTTAAGGAGCGTCTTAAAGAAGGAGAGGTGGAGAGGTTTAGGGAGGGAATTCCAGAGCTTGGGGCTTGGGTAGCTGAAGGCACGGCGACCAATGGTGGAGCGATTAAAATCAGAGATGCGCAAGAGGCAAGAATTGGAGGAATGCAGAGATCTCGGAGGATTGTAGGGCATAAGGAGGTTAGAGTGATAGGGAGGGGCGAGGCCGTGGAGTGATTTGAAAACAAGGATGAGAATTTTAAAATACAATAGATTCCATGCAGCTCTTTTTTATCCCCTCCTCATCACTACTCATGCCTATGATATTTGCACCGATTACTTCAAATCAGAATACACTCGATTTTAGTTCTAAACAGTAAAGCATTGCACAAACTTTTCTATGAGAGATCCACTCCATACTGCTTCCAGCTCAAACAAGCACTTCCTCCTCAGATTACAAACTGCTATTTACCTCCAGCCACCAGATGGCAGTAACTCCAATCCAAATTTCAATACATCGCAAGAGGCAGAGTAACAAAGCAGATTTTTTTTTACATTTAATTTGTTTTATGCCTTGCCTCTAATTCCTGGCTGGCCACATTGATTAATCACAAGATAAGAAGGCCATTCAGCCTACCCAAGCTCATCCATCCATAAAGAACCTACAATCCCCTCATCACAGCACCTCGCTGTCTCTGAGTTTTTGGGACCACTCCTGTACCCAGAAGTCCATTCCAAATGTTGTTCGCCTTTTGTGTGATGAAGAACTTCCTGATATCAGTGCTACATTTGTCTTTTGTCAGTTTAAACCTGTGACTCCTTGTACTGTCACAATTTAATTTGAAGCAAAAGAAAGACTTTCATGACCTCAGGATGTCCCAAAGCACTTTACTGACAATCAGGTACTTTTGAAGTGTAGTCAATATTGTAATGTAGGAAACGCGAGAGTGCTACCACTGTGATACAGAAGTAGTCTTTTGTTAATGAAGAACATGGTAATTCTCCTGGATGGTTGTTGGAAGTCTAAAGGTTCCTTGCATTCAATCCCTAGAAGTGTTTGAGGTGAATATGAATTTGTTTTTCCTGGAGGTATAATGAGGTGAATGTGTCCTTGACTCAAGTGGATCGCATGCTTGCCATTGAATCAGAAAGTCAGAAGGTTCAAGTCCCACTCCAGAGACGTGAGCACATAATCTAGGCTGACACTCCCAGTGCAGTACTGAGGGAGTGCTACACCGTCGGAGGTGTGGTCTTTAGGATGAGATGTTAAAATGAGGCTCCGTCTGCCCTCTCAGGTGGATGTAAAAGATCCTATGGCACTATTTGGAGAAGAACAGGGGAGTTCTCCCTGGTGTCCTGGCCAATATTTATCCATCAACCAATATCACTACAAAACAGATTATCTAATCATTGCCTCATTGCTGTTTGTGGAAGCTGTCACGTTGGCTGCCGCATTTCCTACATTACAACAGTGGCTACTCTTCAAAAGTACTTCATTGGCTGTAAAGCACTATGGGACATCCTGAGGATGTGAAAGGCACGATATAAATGCAAATTCTTTCTTTCATTCTTCTTGTTTCTGACGGCCCAGGTAAGATCATGTATTGCGTGGATAAATTGGGATTTTTAATCTTTGACCCTGATATCATGAATACACATAATAAAACCATCTGAGGCTCAATCAACCAGATTTTGTATTTCATTTCCTTGAGTGGATTTGGAGTAAATAATGTGAGATTTCTCTTCCCTTTAATCACATTTTTGCATCCCACGCACCATCTTCCAGCGACCTCATTCCAGATCTTAGCCACGTCCTGCTGTTTAACTGACCACAATGACTTGACTTTCCCACTAATATTTCCTTCCTTCCTCTGACTTCACATTCCCTGAGGAGACCTTACCATTTGGGTGAGTTGTGGTTGGAGAGCGACTCCTGAATTACGACATCCATCCAATTCACCACAAGTGAGTTGGAGGTTTCAAAAAAAACCCACCAACTTTGCAGTTAAAACCTGATAAAAATTAAATTGCAACTATCAATACCCTCTGGTCATTTAACAGAAACCATAGTAATATCTTAGTAAATTAATTTAATGAGGTAAAGACCAATCCCCTGAACATAAACAAACAAATATTGTGGATTTAAAACAAATTATTTTACTGGAGTAGTTATTTTGTTGCATCAGTTGCCTTTTTAAAAACTTATATATGCAAATAATGTTCCTTTAGAATTTATTACATCTTATAATCACTGTGATGATATATATTCTGAACTAAATGGCACATTAGAAATATTTATGAACCATCTTAAAGTAAAAACATTCTCTGACACATATTTTTAAGATAAATGCATTTTATTACTTCAGAATTGCTAACTCATGTGATTTCATTAAATATTTATTGATTGTGCATTATTATTTTAATGCACAAAATTCATAAGATATAAGATGACTTTTCTCTCTCTCTCTCTCTCTTCCTTTTTTCTCCCTATGAATTGTATGCATTAAAACAATAATTGCAAAATCAGTAAACCATTAACAAAACTGTAAATAGTGACAGTGCTGGAAATATTTTTCACCTCATTTACTATGATTCTATAGTCCTGAGATAAATTGTCTATTTAACAGTGATTTGGGCCCCGATATTAACGGGGAGGCGGGATGGAGCGATTGGGCGCGTGAGTTACCCGCCCAATAAAATCTGTCCGTTTCCCACGTGATTGCGGGTCAATTGGTGCCACTTAACGTGGCTTCCGGGTTTGCCATCCGAAAGCTGCACAGCTGGAGGAGTCTACTTAAAGGGGCAGTCCTCCAATGGCTGCTCCTGGAGCAAAGACCCAAACAGCACAATGGAGCAGCACAGGCTGCTCCTATATTTAGTGATGCCTCACTCCGAGTGCTACAGGATGGGAGGAGGAGGAGGAGGAGGAGGAGGAGGGATGTCTTCTACCCGGCGGATGGGTGGAAGTGGCCTGCCTCTGCCACCAAGAAGGCCTGGCTCGAGGTGGCAGAGGAAGTCATCAGCAGCAGCAACATCTCCCGCACCTGGATCCAGTGCTGTAAGAGCTTCAATGACCTAACTAGATCAGCCAAAGTGAGTACACTTACTCATTCTCCTACATTCCGAGTTCCACATCACTGCCCCCACCCCCCCAACTCCTTCTGCACTGCCAACACTACTCTATCACATCACTCCTCACACCCACAGTAAGCACATGCTCAACTTACCTGCACTTCCTCAGCACTTCCTCACCTCCCCATTACTCACCCCACCACTACCACTCAGCCCAATCCTCATAAAATCTCATGGCTCTGTCTCATACTCACCCTCTGATGCATCTCTTTCACGGTCAGCCGCACCCAAACCAATGCATTCATCGGTTGGTCACGTCACCATCACTCACTCACTCGTCTGTACTTTCTCCCCTTATAGGAGAGGAGAGCCCAGCATACACGGGAGAGGGCAAGGACTGGAGGGGGTCCGAAAAAGATAGTCGTCCTCACAAACGCGGAGCAGGAGGCGCTGGAGCTGAGCCGCACCCTTGAGTGCCTGTCCGCCGGGGACACCGAGACTGGCACCCGACAAACGTCTGGTGACAGAACTTTAACATTCAGCGCACACAATATGAATTGATGGTAACATGCCTCGCCATCTTCAGCACCTCAGTATGCTCATCGCAACATGACACATCTGTGATCATGCTTAATATTGCCTTCTGTTCGTTTTCAGGGCCTTCAGCGGCCGCTGTGACGGCAGGGGGCGATTCCTCAGAGGACCTGCTGGCCTCTGAGGGTGTACTGTCACATCTGAGTGAGCCATCCACTAGCGCAGATACTCACACTTCGGTGGGACCCTGTCCGCAGTCAGTTGGGGTCGCACAGGGTGAGTCACCACACACATGTGAGCACGAGCAGACACTGGTGTCAGAGGCAGCTGTGGAGAGTCCGCATCGGTGGGAGCACTCTTCTCCAGGCTCTGCTCAGCTGGACACAGATGCTGAAACCTGGAGGCCATCCTTTAAAAGGAAAATGATTGAGGGGCAGCAGCACATTTGCGAGGTGCTGGAACAGGTGCCACGCGCACTCTCCACAATCGCGCAGAGGATGGAAGAGTCCAACTCCTGCATGAGTGGAATGGTGGCACAGGTACAGGAGGGAATCTCTGAGATACTGTTACAGGGTCGTGAGGGCATCTCTGAGATAGTGTCATGGCTAAGTGCGGGAATGTCTGCGATGGAGGGAAGGCTAGCCTCCATGGAGCTTCAAACACGGCCAACAAATGAGTCCATTCAGGCCCTGAAAACGGCCGTTCAGACTCAGGGTGAACAACATTCTGCTGCCTTAAACAGGCTGACAGATACACTAGCACTGGCCTTACAAGGCTTCGCACATGTCCTCCAAACTGTCGTCCAGCAGAGTGGTAGGAGTGATGTGGGCCTGGCCCAGGGGAGGGATGATGGCAAAAGGGGACATGGAAGTGGGGACGCCACTCAAAGCGCCCCCACGTCTCACCCGTTGCCCCCCTCTCAACCAGTATCCGCAATGCTGCCTTCTCTCCAGGTGGCCGAGTCTGCCCCTGCACAGGTGCAGGTGGAGCAGTCTTTGGAGGGGCCCTCAGAGCACCGAAACCCAGAGGGCAGAGGACCAAAGCATCTAATCGGTCAGGGCATGAACAAGAGCAACCTGCCACTACCTCTGCTGCAGCCACAGGGGAAGCACCATGTAGGAGTAGTTGGAAGCGAAAGGCGAAGGTTTTGTGAGCACAAAGGGGATGCACAAGGGTGTTTGACGCTTTGTCATGGTTTTTATTTATATTTGCTTTTTGTTAAACTCACATTAAATATTATTATTGTCACCACTACTGCCACGTCTTGGCCATTCTTGACTGGCTTCTGTAATAAGGCCCTTTCATGAGGTTCACCATAAACGCCCACATTTGATGCCACCCATTGGGTCACTCAACAGTGGGCGTACGTGTAGTTGCAGGTCTGTTTTGAGCAGGGAGGTTGGGGGGGGGTGGTGGGGGAGGGGGCTGGTGTGGCTGCTGCTCGATCCAGGTGGTGTGAGGACTGGACTCTTCACACTGTCTGATGTTAGGAGAACCGTTCACATATCAGTGACTCCCTGGCCTCACGAGCAGCCAGAAGAGCCGCTGTTCTGCCCATGGGTTGTTCCTCCTCCTCCTCCGCCGCCTCCTCCTCCTCCTCAATATGGGTGGCAGATGTGGATGGGGCCTCCTCCAGCGGCACCTGTCTTTGTTGTGCCATGTTGTGCAGGGCACAACAGACGACTATAACGTGTCCCACTCTGTGTGATGCGTATTGAAGTGCTCCCCCAGAACGATCAAGGCACCTGAAGCGCATCTTGAGCAGCCCAACAGCATGATCAATTGTAGACCTGGTAGCGATGTGGCTGTCGTTATATCGACGCTGTTGCTCGGTGGTGGGGTTCCTCAGAGGTGTCACGAGTCACGTGTGCAGGGGGTATCCCTTATCCCCGAGGAGTCAGCCCTCACGGGTGTTTGGTGCGTGGAAGAGGGGTGGGATGTTGGACTCTCGGAGGATGAAGGAATCGTGACAGCTGCCAGAGTATCTGGCGCCCGCGTGAAGGAATCTCTTGTGGTGGTCACAAACGAGCTGAGTATTAATGGAATGATAGCCCTTCCTGTTGATGAACAGTCCTGGCTCGTGTGGAGGTGCTCGTATTGCTATATGGGTGCAATCGATTACACCCTGCACCCGTGGGAAACCAGCCACAGCGTGGAATCCCACTGCCCTCTCCGTCTGGCTGAGGTTGTCCATGGGGAAGTCGACGTAGTGCCAGGCCCTGCGAAACAAGCCGTCGGTGACCTTGTGCACTTGTGTGCAGACGGCTGAGAGACCCCGGCGATGTCCCCGGTTGCACCATGGAACGATCCGGAGGCGAAGAAGTTGAGGGCAGTGGTGAGTTTGACAGCGACAGGTAAGAAGATGCTGCTCGGCCCAGCCGGGAGCAGCTCGGCATGAAGGAGGCTACAGATGTCTGCGACTATCTGGCGATAGTTTTCCAAAATTCCCTGGACTCAGGAGAGGTCCCGGCAGATTGGAAAACTGCTAATGTAACACCGTTATTTAAAAAGGGTAGTAGGCAGAAGGCTGGAAATTATAGGCCAGTTAGCTTAACATCTGTGGTGGGTAAAATTTTGGAGTCTATTATTAAGGAGACAGTAACGGAACATTTAGATAAGCATAATTTAATAGGACAAAGTCAGCATGGCTTTATGAAGGGGAAGTCATGTCTGACAAATTTGCTTGAGTTCTTCGAGGATATAACGTATAGGGTGGATAAAGGGGAACCAGTGGACGTAGTGTATTTAGACTTCCAGAAGGCATTCGACAAGGTGCCACATAAAAGATTATTACTTAAGATAAAAAATCACGGGATTGGGGGTAATATTCTGGCATGGGTGGAGGATTGGTTATCGAACAGGAAGCAGAGAGTTGGGATAAATGGTTCATTTTCGGACTGGCAACCAGTAACCAGTGGTGTTCCACAGGGGTCGGTGCTGGGTCCCCAACTCTTTACAATCTATATTAACGATTTGGAGGAGGGGACCGAGTGCAACATATCAAAATTTGCAGATGATACAAAGATGGGAGGGAAAGTAGAGAGTGAGGAGGACATAAAAAACCTGCAAGGGGATATAGACAGGCTGGGTGAGTGGGCGGAGATTTGGCAGATGCAATATAATATTGGAAAATGTGAGGTTATGCACTTTGGCAGGAAAAATCAGAGAGCAAGTTATTTTCTTAATGGCGAGAGACTGGAAAGTACTGCAGTACAAAGGGATCTGGGGGTCCTAGTGCAAGAAAATCAAAAAGTTGGTATGCAGGTGCAGCAGGTGATCAAGAAAGCCAACGGAATGTTGGCTTTTATTGCTAGGGGGATAGAATATAAAAACAAGGAGGTATTGCTGCAGTTATATAAGGTATTGGTGAGACCGCACCTGGAATACTGCATACAGTTTTGGTCTCCATACTTAAGAAAAGACATACTTGCTCTCGAGGCAGTACAAAGAAGGTTCACTCGGTTAATCCCGGGGATGAGGGGGCGGACATATGAGGAGAGGTTGAGTAGATTGGGACTCTACTCATTGGAGTTCAGAAGAATGAGAGGCGATCTTATTGAAACATATAAGATTGTGAAGGGTCTTGATCGGGTGGATGCAGTAAGGATGTTCCCAAAGATGGGTGAAACTAGAACTAGGGGGCATAATCTTAGAATAAGGGGCTGCTCTTTCAAAACTGAGATGAGGAGAAACTTCTTCACTCAGAGGGTGGTAGGTCTGTGGAATTTGCTGCCCCAGGAAGCTGTGGAAGCTACATCATTAGATAAATTTAAAACAGAAATAGACAGTTTCCTAGAAGTAAAGGGAATTAGGGGTTATGGGGAGCGGGCAGGAAATTGGACATGAAGCTGAGTTCGGATCGGTCAATGCCCTGTGGGTGGCGGAGAGGGCCCAGGGGCTATGTGGCCGGGTCCTGCTCCGACTTCTTGTGTTCTTTAGATTTGTGGTTGGGATCAGATCAGCCATGATCTTATTGAATGGCGGAGCAGGCTCGAGGGGCCGATTGGCCTACTCCTGCTCCAATTTCTTATGTTCTTATGTTCTTATGACTGACTCTGAGCCTCCATATGCACTGCTCCTCAGAGAGGTCCAGGAAGCTGAGCCTTGGTCTGTAGAACCTGTGGCGAGGGTAGTGCCTCCTGCGACGTCACTCTCTCTGTCGTTGCCCTCCGTGCTCTTGTGCAGGTCCCTGTGGCGCAGCACTGTGTTGTGGAGCTCCATGTGGCGGAGGCGGACGCTGTGCCTGGCGAGGCTGGTGATGTTGCTCGTCCTCGGATGTAGTGGTGAATGAAGCCATGGCGTCCCCCATCCTGATGGTGTGAGTTTGAGGGGGTCCTCAAAGTTGGTAAATATGTTTGCACAGCAGAGTTTTGGGTGGAAAATAAGAATTTTGAGTGAAAACACCAAAGGTCTTGCAGCCAAAACTTTGTCTGAAGTGACAGAGTGTCCTGCTGCAATAAATGACGTTTTCTCCCCACCTGTCAAATAATCATTTACATCTCCCACTGGCTGCTGGCTGAAATACGTCTGTTGCAACAGGGAGTGTTTCCCACAGCACGGGAAACACGCAGATGATCCTTCAAAATCGCACCCCTGCCAAAATGTCTAGTCAGTCAAGTAATTCAAGTACCTCAACTATCGGAAAAACTATGCAAATTATCATCCCGCCGGCTTTAATTGCCGGTGGGACTCTCGCATTCGGGAGGCGGGCACACCCGGAGCGTCACTGGGGAACCCGGAAGTCAGTGAGTTGGAGCCGGGCTCCGAACCCAATCTGCATTTTAGCAATTTTCGGAGCCCCCCACCCCCAACGCACCTGCACCGTCACCCGATAATCGGCCCCTTGGAGTTTACAAAGATCTGAAATAATGTGATTTACTAACCTTGTAGACATTGACTATACGCAATTAAAATGCATATAAATACACACCTTCCCGAAATAAAGAACACACGCAGTTGTTTAAATGCTATTTTATGTTAGGATTCTGTTGAAATTCTAACTGGCTATGGATACAGCACATAAAAATAAATCAGGCAATTGGTCAGTTAAAACTTCAAAGTATTGACTAACGTTAAAACCTTCCTCAAACTATAAATTTAGTTTTACAACATTAAGTTTCAGTTTAACGTTTTTCAGATGAGACGTTAAACCGAGGCCCCGTCTGTCCTCTCAGGTGGATGGAAAAGATCCCACAGAATTATTTTGAAGAAGAGATGGGGAGTTCTCCCCGGTATCCTGGCTAATACTTATCCTTCAACCAATACCTCAAAACAGACTATCTGGTCATTATCACATTGCTGTTTGTGGGACCTTGCTGTGCTCAAATTGGCTGCCACGTTTCCTACACTACAACAGTGACTACACTTCACAAGTACTTGATTGGCTGTAAAGTGCTTTGGTCCCTACTCAAGTCTTAAAAGGCGCTATATAAATGCAAGTCTTTGTTAATGTTAAAAAAACACAGTAATCTACTGTAGTAGAAGATACAATGAAGCACACAATGAGGATAGGCCAGTCAGAGCCCATTCCTCCCTCAGACCATGTACGCTCTACCCTATCATGGACTCCACGCCATCTATTTCATTTCTTGAGGGAAAGTTCTGCATAAATCTTAGCTGCTACGCAAAGATAAACAGGAAAAAATTCCAGACTATCCAGTCATTCCAATCTCTTCACCATTCAATCCAGGCCTGCAGCGCACCACTGCCAAGGCTGGGCAGCTCAAATTGGCTCCCAGGCCTGTTTACACTTGTGACTCCTATTGAAATGGATGGAACTTCCCATTACTTGTGACCCTACTGTAGTGCTGAACAGAAAGAGTCACCAAATGGAGGGTCTCTTCCAGGACTGCAAACTTGATATTTTTCAAATAAAAAAGTTGCAATTATACATATATATATATATATATATATGTACACACACACAAACACACACACACATATATAACACATACACACACGTGTATATATATATATATATATGATGGCAGAGTCCAGCACGTGAGTGCAAAAGACAAGGCTGAAGCGTTTGCAACCATCTTCAGCCAGAAATGCCGAGTAGATGATCCATCTCGGCCTCCTCCCGATATCCCCACCATCACAGAGGGCAGTCTTCAGCCAATTCGATTCATTCCACGTGATATCAAGAAACGGTTGAGTGCACTGGATACAACAAAGGCTATGGGCCCAGACAACATCCTGGCTATAGTGCTGAAGACTTGTGCTCCAGAACTAGCCGCGCCTCTAGCCAAAGTGTTCCAGTACAGCTACAACACTGGCATCTACTCAACAATGTGGAAAATTGCCCAGGTATGTCCTGTCCACAAAAAGCAGGACAAATCCAATCCAGCCAATTACCGCCCCATCAGTAAGGTGATGGAAGATGTCGTCGACAGTACTATCAATAACTTGCTCACCGATGCTGAGTTTGAGTTCTGCCAGGACCACTCGGCTTCAGACCTCATTACAGCTTTGGTCCAAACATGGACAAAAGAGCTGAATTTCAGAGGTGAGGTGAGAGTAACTGCCCTTGACATCAAGGCAATATTTGACCGAGTGTGGCACCAAGGAGCCCTTGTAAAATTGAAGTCAATGGGAATCAGGGGGAAAACTCTCCAGTGGCTGGAGTCATTCCTAGCACAAAGGAAGATGGTAGTGGTTGTTGGAGGCCAATCAGCTCAGCCCCAGGACGTTAGTGCAGGAGTTCCTCAAGGCAGCGTCCGAGGCCCAACCATCTTCAGCTGATTCATCAATGACCTTCCCTCCATCATAAGATCAGAAATGGGGATGTTCGCTGATGATTGCACAGTGTTTAGTTCCATTCGCAGCCCTCAGATAATGAAGCAGTCCGAGCCCGCATGCAGCAAGACCTGGACAACATCCAGGCTTGGGCTGATAAGTGGCAAGTAGCATTCGTGCCAGACAAGTGCCAGACAATGACCATCTGCAACAAGAGAGAGTCTAACCACCTCCCCTTGACATTCAATGGCATTACAATCGCCGAATCTCCCACCATCAACATCCTGGGAGTCACCATTGACCAGAAACTTAACTGGACCAGCCATATAAATACTGTGGCTACAAGTGCAGGTCAGAGGCTGGGTATTCTGCGGCGAGTGACTCACCTCCTGACTCTCCAAAGCCTTTCCACCATCTACAAGGCACAAGTCAGGAGTGTGATGGAATACTCTCCACTTGCCTGGATGAGTGCAGCTCCAACAACACTCAAGAAGCTCAACACCATCCAGGACAAAGCCGCCCGCTTGATTGGCATCCCATCTATCACCCTAAACATTCACTCCCTTCACTACCGGTGCACAGTGGCTGCAGTGTGTACCATCCACAGAATGCACTGCAGCAACTCGCCAAGGCTTCTTCGACAGCACCTCCCAAATCCGTGACCTCTACTACCTAGAAGGACAAGGGCAGTAGGCACATGGGAATAACACCACCTGCATGTTCCCCTCCAAGTCACACACCATCCCGACTTGGAAATATGTCGCCGTTCCTTCATCGTCGCTGGGTCAAAATCCTGAAACTCCCTTCCTAACAGCACTGTGGGAGAACCTTCACCACACGGACTGCAGCAGTTCAAGAAGATGGCTCAACACCATCTTCTCAAGTGCAATTAGGGATGGGCAATAAATGCTGGCCATGCCAGTGATGCCCACATCCCATGAACGAATAATAAAAAAATATATATAGCTTTTTCTCCACTTTTACATTAGGGAAGTATTTTGAATAGAAAATATTCCCTGGGCATTTTCCTTCCCCTTTAAGAGTATTTTTTATTCATTCTTGGAATGTGGACATCACTACATTGCCTATCCCTAGTTGCCCTTGAGAAGATGATGGTGGGCCTTTGTCTTGAACCACTGCAGTCCTTGTGAAGGTGCTCCTACAGTACTCTTAGGTAAGGAGTTCTAGGATTTTGACCCAGCGCCGATATATGTCCAAGTCAGAGTCGTGTGTGACTTGGAGGGGAACTTGGAGGTCATGGTGCTCCAACGCACCTGCTGCCCTTGTCCTTGTTGTTGGTGGAGGTCGTGGGTTCTGGAGGTACTGCCAAAGAAGTCTTGGCGAGTTGCTGCAGTGCATCCTGTAGATAGCACACACTGAAGCCAGGGTACGCCGATGGAGCAAGCAGTATATGTTTCTTGACTAGTCTGTGGGACAGCTCTCCCAACTTTGGTACCAGTCTCCAGATGTTATTGAGGAGGACATTTAAGGGTTGACTGGGCTGGGTCTGCCTTTGTCTTGTCCTAGTTCGTGCCTAGGTCATAGCCAAGAAGTCTGTCCAGTTTGATTCTTGATTTTCTTTCTTGTGGTTTGATACAACTGAGCAGGTTGCTCGGCCACTTCCAAGGGCAGTTAAGAGTCAACCACTTTGGTGTGGGACTGGAGTCACATATGGGCCAGACCAGGTAAGAACGGCAAGTTTCCTTCCCTAAATCACATTAGTGAACCAATTGGGCTTTTATGACAATCCAACAGCTTCATGGTCACTTTTACTGATACCAGATTTTTATTTCCAGATTTCAAACTGAATTCAAATTCTCAAATTGCCCTGGTGGGATTTGAACTCACGTTCTCTGGATTGTTCCTGAGATCCCTATATTATAGTGATGCGGTGAATTTCCTGGTTATTCTAGGTTAAATGAGCGTTAATAGTGCAGGTAGTAGTACATCATTGATTTACAGAATCATACAGCACAAAAAGAGGCCATTCGGCCCATCGTGCCTGTGCCGGCTCTTTGAAAGAAGTATCCAATTTCCATGCTCTTTCCCCATAGCCCTGCAAATTTTTCCCTATCAAGTATTTATCCAATTCCCTTTTGAAAGTTATTATTGAACCTGCTTTTACCACCCTTTCAAGTAGTATATTCTAGATGACAACAACTTGCTGCATAAAAATAATTTCTCCTCATCTCCCCCTTGGTTCTTTTGCCAATTATCTTAAATCTGTGTCCTCTGGTTATCAACCCTCCTGCCAGTGAAAACAGTTTCTCCCTATCTACTCTATCAAAACACTTTATAATTCTGAACACCTCTATTAAATCTCCCCTTAACCTTCTCTGCTCTAAGGAGAACAATCCCAGCTTCTCCAGTCTCTCCACATAACTGAAGTCCCTCATCCCTGGTATCATTCTAGTAAATCTCCTCTGCACCTCTCCAAGGCCTTGACATCCTTCCTAAAGTGTGGTGCTCAATACAATATGCCTTTGGGCCCTATGTCATAAGATCCCTCAAGCCCTGTATTAGGAAACATTTAGAAAGCCAACAGTAACAAGAAAAAATACCCCACAGCAGTAAGAAAAGTAGTTGTAAAGATAACTCCTTCCTTTGTGTATATTGTAAGCAATAAGAAGTAGTTCTCTGAGAATTTCAGGCGGTAATCGAATCTGGTCATTGAGGTGATAAAGGTAACCCACAAGAGCAATGCCACTGATCTTGACTTGGATTACTGCCCCGTGATTCACTGAAGGACATTCAGTATTCTCTTCAGAGGACATTTCTCTGTATTCTGTTTCTCTTGTCCTATTAGTTGGGGCAGTGCCATTGTCCTACAAAACGCAAGGAGTGATTCCGCAATGCGACATTTCCAGTGGGGAATGGCGCTCGCAGGAAGTGCATCTTGGGAAATTACCAGCAGCAGCCCATGATTTTCCATCCATTAAAGTTAACAGACAGATATTTGTTGACGGATGTACATTGTAAACAAAAAAGTACTGGATGGTAGAGTCTATTGAAATTGCAACACATCTTGGGACTGCAGGGGACTGTGCAACCTGCTGGAGTTCCCCTCTTGCCTTTAATGCCAACATTCAAGTTCCTCTGCTGTAGAGCCTCTCCAGTCACTGTTAGATCTGAGATTCTGAAAGATATGCTTGTCCAATGTTGGATTGAAGGAGCCAAAGTAGAGGAAAACAAATTGGCATGGTAATGACAGACTCCTCAAGACATCCTTGGGGTGACTTAGAAACACAATATAATATGGCTCATTCCCAATTGGGAGACACCAGCAGGGATTGGTGCTCACAAGGACTGCTACACTGAAAACTGCAGGACTGCAGCTCCCTCTCTATTCATTTAAACGGACAGAAAGTCAGGGGCATCAGGCACACGATTTACCGCTCAGCATCCCCTACAAACGCCCCTCCTCTCAAGAAGTGCCCGATTAGGAAATCAACCCTAATATAATAAGGACAATAGTAAATAATGGTATAAAGTGTTTACCAACCTGCAATTGTCCTGGTGGGAGATCATTAATACTGTGGCATTCTTTATCCTGGCAATCAGCCGTGGCTCAGTGGGTAACATGCTCGCCTCTGAGGCAGAAGGTTGTGGGTTCAAGCATTGCACCCCCCTCCCCAACTCCAGCGACTTGAGTACGTAATCCAGGCTAACAATCCAGTGCAGTATTGAGGGAGTGCTGCTCTGTCGGATGGTGCCGTCTTTCAGATGAGACGTTAAACTGAGGCCCCGTCCACCTTCTCAGGTGGACGTAAAATATCCCATAGTCTTCTTATTTGAAGAAAAGCAGGGGAGTTCTCCCCAGTGTCCTGGCCAATATTTATCCCTCAGCCAACATCATTAAAAATAGATTATCATGTCAGTTATCTCATTGATGTTTGTGGGACCTTGCCGTGCGCAAAATTGGCTGCCGTGTTTCCTACATTGTAAAAGTGACGACACTTCAAAAAGTGCTTCATTGGCCGTAAAGCGCTTTGGGACATCCGGAGGTCGTGAAAGGTTCTTTCATTCTTTGTACTATATTGACAGATTGAACCAATGGGAAAAGTCTGATCCAGTCTATGGCATCAAGGTAGACCAACAGCTGTCGACCAGACACGGAGACGTGCTTAGATCTGATATGATCCCAGACTTCTGTAAATCACAATAGAAGTGTGGTTTCTGTGGAACTCGTAAAAATTCCATTAATTAGTCATTTGTTTCCACATAATCCTTTGGTTGTCAATATTGGAAAATGCACCCTGGACAAGGGGGGAGGGGTTCATCTATGTGTAGTGATGTTATAAAGGGTGTTTATGATTTTGCTACACAATGCACACAGAGAACATCTTTCCCTCAAGTGCTTTAAATAATCAGACACTGGCCAGTCCATACATACTATTCCCAAGCAATTTTCTGCCCTTCCCCTCCACTTTACTATTCGTCTAGTGAAGGGACTTGTTTTGGGTACAGTTCCAATGGGCACCCCTCTGACATCTTGCCCAAATAGACAATTTTCATGTGTGTAGACAGTAAGTTGCTCGACTGTGGGAGGCATCAAAAGCTGATCGGGTGCTAACCTGGTGCTCACACCTGGGCATTTTACAACAGGAGTCGTTGGATAGCACTTAAAGAATGGTAATTCTGGCTGATATTTTACCCAGCCTTGCCCAGGGGTGCTGGGGATAATTATGATGCCCAGGCTGAGACCAGCCAACTCCGCATATAAAAAGGAACAGTCAGTATATGTATGTTAGTGGATATAAGTAAAAAAAATGGTAATTGAGAAAATAATGAGACTTAAGATATACAAATCTCTCGGACATCCCCCCAGGATATTAAAAGAAATAGGTGAGGAAATTGCAGATGGATTAGACATAATTTTCCCAAGCTTTCTACATTCAGGAATTGTGCTCTTGGATTGTAAAATTGCTAATGTCACTCCATTATTTAAGATGGGTGATGGGGTGGGGGGACGGGGGGAGAAACCAGGTAACCGCAGACCTGTCAATTTAATATTAATTGTGGGGGAAGTTACTGGAATAGGAACATAGGAGTTGCTAGATGAAAAAAGACCAAGGTCCATCTAGTTTGCTTTCTACCATCTTGATAGTTGCCTGATAAAACGATAATGACAAATCACAGCAATCAATCTCTATCAATTAGTCTACAACAGACCCAGACATGAGGTGAGGAAAATCCCCAGTGGTGGAGAGCTTTGGGAACAGTGGCCCCGATATTTACGGAGAGGTGGGGGCGGGTGTGGGGGCGACTTGTCGCGGTCGGGAAACCCGGAAGTACGGGGACTGCGGACGTCCTGCCGAATTTAAAGGGGTCGAGAGAGGAGGGATGGAGAAATCACAGGGTGGGGGGGAAAGATCGTGGGGGGGGGGAAGAGATCGCGATTTGGGGGGGGGGGGGAATCGTGGTTGGGAGTCCGATCACGGCAAGTTTTTAAAAAATGTATTCGTTCATGGGATGTGGGCGTCGCTGGCAAGGCCAGCATTTATTGCCTATCCCTAATTGCCCTTGAGAAGGTGGTGGTGAGCCGCCTTCTTGAACCGCTGCAGTCCGTGTGGTGAAGGTTCTCCCACAGTGCTGTTAGGAAGGGAGTTCCAGGATTTTGGCCCAGCGACGATGAAGGAACGGCGATATATTTCCAAGTCGGGATGGTTAGCTTGAGGGGCTGGCGGGGGAAGCACTCCTGCTCCTCCTGGCCCACAGGCAGTGCTCTAAAAAACACTTACTTGCTGGATCCAGCAGTTCTCGCCTCCCTTCAGTTGCCGGGTTTCCCGAACCTCGGGAACGCCGGCCCGCAGCCATTAAATCTAAAAGGCTGCTAAAATCTGAGGCACGGAGTCTCATTAACATATTACAATCACTGACCCACCTCTCCAGGGCAGGTTACATGCCCACCCCCCCAACCCACCCTGGTTAAACCGGAAGTAGGTGCGTTCACGGCCGTGTTGGGATTGGATTTCAGATTTTTAAGTATTTAACCCTCTCCCCCCCTCCCCTCTCCCACCCATCCTGGCAGGTTAAAATTCCTCCCCATAGGTTCAAAGTCACCTGTTCCTCCCAAGCATGCTACATTTACCACATATCACGTCTCAAATTTCTCATGTACTGTTCCCAAAATCTTATTTTCTGAAAGAAATCTATCTAATTTGCATTTGAGTGAATCAATACTGACTGTTTATCTAACTGATCTAACCATCATCAGAGGCAATGTGACTGAGAATAGGGAGTTGCATATCCAAGTTTGCAGATGACAATAAGTTTGGGGGCACTGTAAGTTGTGTGGATGGGAGAAGGGTATTACAAAGGGACATAGACAGGCTAAGTGAGTGGGCAAAACTATGGCAGATGGAGTTCAATGTGGGGAAATGTGAGGTCATCCACTTTGGATTTGAGAAAGTTAAATCAGAATATTTTCTTAATGGTGAGAGATTAGGAACTGTGGAGGAGCAGAGGGATTTCCATATCCACGTACACAAATCACTAAAAGCTAGTGCACAGAAAGTAATCAAAAAGGCTAATGGAATGTTGGCCTTTATCTCAAGGGGGTTAGAATTCAAAAGTGATGCTTCAGTTGTACAGAACCTTGGTCAGACCCCATCTGAAGCACTACATTCAGTTTTGGGCACAGCACCTCAGGAAAGTTATATTGGCCTTGGATGGGTACAGTTCAGTTTTATCAGAATGATACCAGGGATTAAAGGGTTAAATTATAAGGCCAGGTTGCATAAACCTGGCTTCTATTCCCTTGAGTTTAGAAGATTGACGGGTGATTTAATCGAGGTCTTTTAAAATGATAAAGGGATACGATAGGGTAGATACAGAGGAACTATTTCTTCCAGTGGGGGAATCCAGTACAAGGGGGCATGAGCTTAAAATTAGAGCTAGGCCCTTCAGGAGTTAAATCAGGAAGCACTTTTTCCACACAAAGGGTTGTGGAAATCTGGAACTCTCTCCCTCTAAGGACTGTGGATGCTCGGAGTCAATTGGAGCTTTCAAGACTGAGGTGGATAGATTTTTGATAGGTGAGGGTATCAAGGGATATGGAGCAAAGGTGGGAAAGTGGAGTTGAGGTACATATCAGCTATGATCTAATCGAATGGCGGAGCAGGCATGAGGGGCTAGATGGCCCACTTGTGTTCCAATGTTCCTATATCAGTAGCAGCAGCCTGAGACAGTGCAAGAGTGGCTGGGCCAGGAGTGTGGCTGAGTGGGACTGCAAAATTACTTCAAATATTGAAGTTTTACTTCAAAGTAAATTTCAACAACAACTTTTGTTTACATACAGCCTTTAACATGGTAAAACGTCCCAAGGCGCTTCACAGGAATGTTATTAAGGCACGGCCGCCAATGGCTCAGCGATGAAAATCGGGGATGTGCAAGAGGCGAGAAAAGGATGAGCGTAAAGATCTCAGAGGGTTTTTAGGGCTGGAGGAGGTTACAGAGATAAGGAGGGGAGAGGTCATGGAGGGATTTGAAAACAAGGATGAGAATTCTAAAATCAAGGTGTTGCAGGGCTGGGAGCCAATATGGGTCAGCGAGCACAGGGGTGATGGATGATCCGGACTTGATGCGAGTTAGGATACGGGCAGCAGAGTTTTGGATGAGCTCCAGTTTTCGGAGAGTGCAAGGTGGGAGGTTGGCCAGGAGAACAATGCAATGCAATTTTGTGCACAAATGACAGTTAGATATGATTTACAGTTTTCCTCACAAGTAATGATTTATATCATATCACACTGACAGTTGGAATCGTAGAATCATAGAATGATCCAGCACTGAAGGAGGCCATTCAGCCCATCATGCCTGTACCAGCTCTTTAAAAGAGCTCTCCAATTAGTCACACTCCCCCGCTCTTTCCTCATAGCCCTGCAAATTTTCCCCTTCAAGTACTTATCCAATTCCAGAATATTATCTCGTTGTATTTTTTTGGGAAGGAGTTGATTCCAGCCTGCCCCTTTATAATTTACACCCATTACCTATCCTCTCCTGAATGTAGTGGTGCTACTGGGTTATAATGCTGCACATGCTGCAGGCTGTGGTTATTCTTTACAATGTAAGCCAGACAGGTCATTTGGTTATGGCGGCCAATCGGCCAGGCTGACCTCACCTTCACGTGGCACCCACAGACATGGCACCCACAGACATGGCATCCGCAGACATGGCACCCACAGACATGGCATCCGCAGACATGGCACCCACAGACATGGCACCCATATACATGACATCCACAGACATGGCACACATATACATGGCATCCGCAGACATGGCACCCACAGACATGGCACCCATATACATGACATCCACAGACATGGCACACATATACATGGCACCCACAGACATGGCATCCACAGACATGGCACTCCCAGCAATGGGTAGCAATGTGAGTGATATTGAGGCTTCTGGAAAGGATGCAGAGGAGGGCCACCAGATGAATTCCCAGTTTGATGCATCTTAGTTATCAAGATAGGCTAAAAGAGCTGGGATTCTACACTTAAGTAAAGTGTAGACTTGTGGGTGATCTGATCGAGGTTTATAAGGTGATGAAAGGAATAGATTGTGTTCAAGTTGACAGTTTGTTCCAATTAAATAGGTTCGGGAGGATCAAAGGTCACAATTTTAAGTTGTGCAAGGCCAGATTGAGGTTCGATGTCAGGAGGTGGTTCTTTTCCCATAGAATAGTGGACCCCTGGAACGGGCTGCTGGCTCGTGCGGTGGACACTGATTCGCTGAAATCCTTCAAGTGTGAGCTGGACCTGTTTCTGGCTGTGGTGGAGATCACCTCTCACGAAAGGTAGGTAATGTAATGCATTGAATGATCAGGGCCAGAGTGATCTCCTGGACTAGTTTCGATCACCAAAGGGGTCGGAGAGGAATTTCCCCCAAATTGGCCTGGGTTTTTATCTGTTTATTCGCCTCTCCCTGGAGATCACATGGTTTCGGGTGGGGGTGGGGTGTGTATATATTGTGATACACAAGGTATCACAATTGTGTGGAACAGGCTGGATGGACCAGAGGGTTTTTTCCTGTCCATCATTGTTTGTATGTTCATAATTTCCTTCTCTGAGCCAAACAACAAAGTACACAGCTGAGATCAGTTCACTCAGCACTGACTATGGACTTCCCTGATTTGTATGACTCAATGCTACATCGCATAGTACACCTACCAACTGACCTCCCATGCTAAAGAACCTTATTGGAATTCAAGATATTCTTTTGACACAGTGGTGTATCACCTGTGAAATGTGGTTTTATTGCCACTGCTCTTCCTCCATCTCAATGTTATAAATATTGTGCTGATAATGCTGCATCTACATAACTACAAGCAACCAAAGCAGAGGTAACATTGAAAAGAATTTCTTGGAGTTTAATAAAACTCTTCCCCCCCAAAAAAAAGCAGATTAGGCTACAGTTTCCATTGAAATATGCATGTATATAGAGCCTTACACATCCTGTCCCAAACAGCTTCCCAGCCAATGAAGTACTTTTGAAGTGTAGCCACTGTTGTAATGTCGGAAACTCAGCAGCCAATTTGCGCACAGTAAGCTCCCGCAAACAGCAAATGAGATAGCTGGCCAGTTAATCTGTTTTTAGTGGTGATGGTTGAGGGATAAACATTGACCAGGGTATCGGGAGAACTCCCTTGCTCTTCTTCAAAATAGTGCCATGGCATCTGAACAAAAGGTGGGAGCACGGTAGAACATCTTAGCCAAAAGATGGCGGGCTAGAAATTGGGCCGTGTAGCGCCTGTTGTTTCGGTGCTATGCGGCCTCCCAAAGTGCCAAGATGGCGTCTTGGCTGGGCACGCACGTTTCCAGCGTGACGTGTGCTGGACGCCATCTTGATATAGGTATTAGCGCATGAGCATATAGTGAATGCCAGAAGCATGTAAAGTAAGGAGAAAATGGATGCAATCAGCATGCAATGCTGATTTAAAGTGATAGACAACATGTTCAGATGGTCTTAACCACGACCATCTGAACATGTCTTAGAGTGCCTGGAGGACCCCCCCACCAGTGCAATTTAAAGGACCATGTAGAATTTACAGGTTAGTTGCTGGATTTTTGCTTCTGGCTGCTGATGCATTTCTAACTGTTTTTGAAGGTCTCCTAGACTTGAATATTGGGACGCGGGGACATAGTCTAACATTTAGAGCCAGGACGTGCAGGAGTGCAGTTAGGAAACACTTCTACACGCAAAGGGTGGGAGAAGTTTGGAACGATCTTGTGCAAACGGCAGTTGATGCTAGCTCAATTGTTAATTCTAAATCTGAGATTGATAGATTTCTGTGAAACAAAGGTATTAAGGGATATGGGGATAAGGCGGGTATATGGAGTTAGGTCACAGGTCAGCCATGATCGCATTGAATGGTGGAACAGGCTCGAGGGGCTAAATGCCACTGCCACTTGTCGCCTCCTGTTATGTGCCACCTTCTCCTGCAAGAAGGTGGGACGTGTGTCTGGGTGATGTGCCTGTCATGGTTGAATAGCTGCCAGTGTGTGTGGCCTGTGAGTTGTGGGTGGGCAGGTTGCAACAGTGGTAATGTGTAAGGGTGACAGGAAGCATCTGTTTGGAAGAGTTGAGTACTGATGGAAAGAGTTTGTTGGTATGTGGGTGATGGGGGGGTGTAGTGCGTGGAGCAGTGGATGAGGCTAGTGGTGCAGTTAGTAGGAGATGCCACTTGACAGTCGACCTCACTCACCTTGACCACTCATGTCAAAGCACTGAACTTCTTCCTGCATTGCATCCATGTTTGTGGTGCTGTGCGCCTGGCATTGTCTTTGTCCCTTATTGCTTCCCACTGCCTTTAGGTCATGTATCTGGAGGGCCTCTGGACCCCCTTCCCCCCCCCCCCCCCCAACTGATATAAGATCGCCCTCCTTCTGTCCACCTCTTGCACTAAGGCCTCTAGTGCATCAGCAGAGAACCTTGGTGCACGCACTCTCGCAGGCCTGGTACAAACTCAGATCGGCAGATTGGTGAGGTCTGGCTAGCAGATTGGAGGATGTGGGATTTAGTAGTGTGCAACCTTTATTCAATGTTTTAACATAACTCAGCAGTTTGTAAACATAAGGTCGGGACCTGCATCTGTGTTTTACGTGTGCGATGTCTGATCTCCGTTCAGACTCCGTGCAGACAGCAGTCTGTAATTTTTAGCAAATAACAGATGCCGGCTACCTTTAAAAGATTTTAAGAGACATCCTCCCTTTAAGAGATTGGGGCTCCGTCTGCTGGTGGAAAATGCACACTTACATCCATCATCGTGTAAGGCCTACTTTTCAACGCTGTATAAAGGTAAGTCCACAGGCCGGATGAAGTTCTCGTCCTGCCTGCACAGGGGCCATCAGGCATGGGTTAATAGTGGATCGCGCTTCCTACGCCCAATAATAGGCCTTACCAATTTTTGCCCCGGCATGTCCAACAGTTCAGCACTCCCTCAGTAGGGCACTGAACAATCAGCCTGGCTTATGTGCTGAAGACCACAGTGAGGCTTGGACCCACAACCGTCTGATTCAGAGTTGAGAGCCCTACCACTGAACCAAGCTGACACTTTAAACATGAGTTATACACAGATACGTGAGTTATATGGTCTGCCTCATCTGTGCAGATGTTTATCGAATCGCATCATCCATGATCTTATATCCTCACGCCCACTGCATCTTTATTCAAGACTAGGATGTGGGAAATAGGTCTCCCTTGGTCCTGTTGATGCTGCATTGGTCTTTCTCTTCTCACCCTTCGATCTCCATTTTTGATCTCTATTTTCCATTGTAATGAAAAATCCCCACCACTTAAAACAATCACATTAAATTGGGCAGTCGCCTATATTGGCCAAAAACTGATAACCATTATCCATTTGCATTATCGTCAATTTCAAAGTTGCCGGTTATAGCGTCTTAAGCTATTTCGGGCAGAGAGCAGCAATGCTTACTAGTTCGCACCTCGTTAAGGTGCAGTGAATGCAAGAACAAACCAGTAAGTAAATTAGTAAATAGCACCTCGTTTAAATGTTAATCTTTTGAGTACTTAAACCCTTCTGATCTGCCGCTAAGTAGTGTGGGGTTACAGTATGTACTAAGCACTGGCTGCAGTCTCAATAAAGCTGGAGGTCAGAGTGGAGCTGGAAACAACCGGGCAAAAGATCACTGCATAGAAGGAACATTCTTGTTATATAGTGGAGTACTATAATCTATAATAACACTACCAAATTATGCTGGCCATCGCGTGTAGTGGGCAAATCGCATTCGCAATATTGTCTGCCTAATAAAGTAATCTTTTAGAACTTTTCCCTTAATACTGAGGGACAGGATAAACTATCATTTAGAAAGGCACTGACTAATCAAGGACAGTAAGCACGGATTTGTTAAGGGGAAGTCGTGTCTGACTAACTTGGTTGAATTTTTCGAGGAGGTGACAAGGGTAGCGCAATTGATGTAGTCTACATGGATTTTAGCAAGGCTTTTGACAAGGTCCCACATGGCAGATTGGTCAAAAAAGCAAAGGCCCATGGGATCCAAGGGAATGTGGCAAATTGGATCCAAAATTGGCTCAGTGGCAGGAAGCAAAAGGTAATGGTCGATGGGTGTTTTTGCGACTGGAAGGCTGTTTCCAGTGGGGTGCTGCAGGGCTCGGTGCTGGGTCCTTTGCTTTTTGTGGTATACATTAATGATTTGGACTTAAACATAGGGGGCATGATTAAGAAATTTGCGGATGACACAAAGATAGGCCGTGTGGTTGATAGTGAGGAGGAAAGCTATAGACTGCAGGAAGATATCAATGGACTGGTCAGATGGGCAGAAAAGTGACAAATGGAGTTCAATCCAGAGAAGTGTGAGGTGATGCAATGGGGATAGCAAACAAGGCAAGGGAATACAGAATAAATGGGAGGATACTGAGAGGTGTAGAGGAAGTGAAGGACCTTGGAGAGCATGTCCACAGATCCCTGAAGGTAGCAGGACAGGTAAGATGGTTTAGAAGGCATATGGAATGCTTTCCTTTATTAGCCGAGGCATAGAATATAAAAGCAGGGATGTTATGTTGGAACTGTATAAAATACTAGTTAGGCAACAGCTTGAGTACTGTGTGCAGTTCTGGTCACCACATTACAGGAAGGATGTAATTGCACTAGAGAGGGTGCAGAGGAGATTTACGAGGATGTTGCCAGGACTGGAGAATTTCAGCTATGATGACAGATTAGATAGGCTGGGGTTGTTTTCCTTGGAACAGAGGAGGCTGAGGGGTGATTTGATTGAGGTGTACAACATTATGAGGGGCCTGGATAGAGTGGATAGGAAGGACCTATTTTCCATAGCAGAGGGGTCAATAACCAGGGGGCATAGATTTAAAGTGATTGGTAGAAGGATTAGAGTGGAAATGAGGAAAAATGTTTTCACCCAGAGGGTGGTGGGGGTCTGGAACTCACTGCCTGAGAGGGTGGTAGAGGCAGAAACCATCAACTTGTTTAAAAAGTACCTGGATGTGCACCTGAAGAGCTGTGACCTGCAGGACTATGGACCAAATGCGGGAAAGTGGGATTGGGCTGGGTGGCTCGTTTCTCAGCTGGCGTGGACATGATGGGCCGAATGGCCTTCTTCTGTGCCGTAAATTTTCGATGATTCTATGAATGTTTTTGTGATGCTTATATATAAAATGCCACAGTAGCTCAGTGGGTAGCACTCTTGCCTCTAAGTCATGACAGTTAGGGGTTTGCACCCCATTCTAGAGATTTGAGCACATAATCTAGGCTGATACTGAGGGGGTGCTGCACTGTCAGAGGTGCTGTCTTCCAGATGAGACGTTAAACCAAGGCCCTGTCAGCCCTCTCTGGTGGATATAAAAGATCTTATTGCCACTATTTCAAACAAGAGCAGGGGAGTTCTCCCCAGTGTCCGAGTCAATATTTATCCCTCACCAACATCACTAAAACAGAATATCTGGCTGTTATCTCATTGCTGTTTGTGGGATCTTGCTGTGTGCAAATTAGCTGCCATGTTTGCTACATTACAACAGTGACCACACTTTAAAAGTACTTCATTGGTTGTAAAGCACTTTGAGACATCCTGAGGTTGTGAAAGGCACTACATAAATGCAAGTCTTTTTTTTTGGGGTTCCAATTTTGTTCCCTCACAGTTGCCATACCAGATATGTTGTATAAAATTAGATGTCTATGTAATGGGTTCATGTGTTTCCATTGGCTTCGCTCCAAGGAACAACAACAAACAACAACTTACATTTAGATATTACCTTTCACATCCCCACAATAACCTAATAGCAAGTGAATTACTTTTGGAATGTTGTATTTCTAGGCAAACAACTGGTGTTTTGAAGTTTACTGTCACTTTTCCTTTATTAAATTAGCCCAGCTTTCAGATTCATTCGCATTTCCAGTCTGCACCTATCCCTGAAAGGCAAAGCAGTGAAAGAAAAGAGAGATAATGTTTAACAGCTGTTAATCCACGGCCCTGAGTCTAATCGGTGCTCGACTGTGTGACAGTGACAGCCAGGGCTCAGTCCCAAGGGACGTGCCAATGGAAGACAGTTGAATAATGATTAGATCAAGCCGTGTGACAGCACAAATTTACTCACACCTTCAGGTGTGTCAGGAGATATCTGGAAAAAGCACACAGCAGCACTTTCGAGGAACCCGCAGACAAGGTATCAAGGGAATAGGGAAGTGATTACATGACTGGCAAAAATGATGAAGATGAACCATAAAATAATGTGTCGTGGTGGCAGTTGCTGTGCTGGAAATTAGAAATGACAAGCCGTCACTCAACAAGGTGGTAAGAACTGACTGACTCGATATACAGAAGTGGCCCATACCTGTGGGACTTGGCGAGATCACCAGAGGTCGGGTCTGAGCTGGCAGCGTAAGGCTACGGGCGGACGCTGAGGGAGGATCGGTGGTTATCTCAGTAGGGAGGGCAGGTAACCACGGGATCCCTTCCGACGGAGCTGTTGTCATTGTGGATAAGATGGCTGTTGAGAAAAGAGAGCTGTTAATGGGTTGTGAAATTAAGTCAACTGCGCTAGGTTGCAAACACACTTTAGCAGTGCCTGTCGGAGCAATGGGGACAGGAGGCGATTTGCCTCATTTACCAGACACTTCAATGATAAAACTGTAGTGCACTAAAGGAGCAAGTTTGTTCCAATTCTGGCACAGATGCAACTTGTTGTGAAATGTGTGTGAACAACCTTAGAACTTGGGGAGTGGTACAATTGGCTTCTTGAGGTAGTGCTGCTCTTTCTCTACTCTGTGTAATCCAAATGGTCAGTTTCCAAAAGAACATTGGTCCTCTCACAGGCACCCAGTTCAGGGTAATCGTAGGATCATAGAATGATACAGCACAGAAGGAGGCCATTCGGCCCATTGTGCCTGTGCTGGCTTTTTAAAAGAGCTATCAAATTAGTCTGACTTCCCTGCTCTTTCCCCACAGCCCTGCAATTTTTTCCCCTTCAAGTATTTATCCAATTTCCTTTTGAAACTTAGGATTAAATTTGCTTCCACCACCCTTTCACGCAGTGCGTTCCAGATCATAACAACGTGGAATAAGTGGGCCCAAGATGTGCTATCAGTTCCCACATCACTCTCTGCTCAGGGACAATGCAATGCTTGTACACATGTGTACTTGTCCCAAACCTCTGTCCACGTGTACTTGCTCCACACGTCTGTCCACGTGTACTTGCCCCACACCTCTGTCTGTGTGTACTTGCACCAGAATTCTGTATACATGTGCTTGTACATCAATTCTGTACGTGTGCTTGCACCAGACTTCTATACATGTATGCTTGCACGTAACCATTACATTTGGGAGTGAGCCTTTGGCTTAATGGTGGCATTCCTATGTTTGACTCAGAAGGTTTGTAAGGTTCAAACCCTGCTCCAGACAGTCCAGGCGAGTGAAGACCGGCTCTTAATTATGGGTTGACATCCAACGGGTTCTCATGTTTGGTGGGTGTGGGTGCCCCCCTCCCCCACCCTGTCATTGTATGGGTTGTGGGGGGCCATAAAACCCTCTGGTACAGATCTGACCAACCATCATATCAGCTGGTATAAAGATGATTAAGACCATGAAAAGAGTGTTCATGTCTTAGCCTGTCAGACTGTTAATCAGCGTGCAAATCCTTCCACCACCTCGCACTATTCTCCAAGGGAAGAGTGTGAAGCTCAACAAGAGCCTCATGATGTGCTTGCATGAGACCTCGAATGGGACCATCAGCTCTCTGCCAACATTAAAAACACGAACAATTACATTTACACAGCCCCCGCTCAGATGGTCCTCAGTCGAGTCGGAGCTTATTGAACTTTGCTTTGCTCCTAGTTGCAGTTATTCCTCAATGGGTGCAAAGTCCAAGCATAGTGAAGTTACACCTCTTGCCTAAGTGGCTTTGCAATGGAATTGGTGCATTGCTACATCAAAATCACTTTCTAGTTGGAATGTCACCTTCTCAAAAAGTCAACGAGGACTGTCAGATGGAATCTTTCCTGTCTGATGCTACTTGGTTGCTATTTACTAGGTTTTTACTATACAGGTAATCTTCAGCGTTATTCATTTGCTTGACATATTATTGATGTAAAACTGATGGAATTATATAGTTTCCCTGATTGGATTCGTCATCACTATGAATAAAGTACTAAATTAGCTTGTTTCCAACCCAGTAGGACCTTCTCTTCAATTGTTCTCATGATGATTGCCAGCACTCCACAATCTTTTCCCTTGTCTCTCTTAGTACCCTGAGAGCAATATTATCTGTCCCTGGGGATTTGTTTTTTTTTTCTCAGCACTTTAAGACTGTCTAGAACCTCCATCTCATAATTATCTTTGCTTGTAAAGGCATGGTATCAAGTCTTCAAGGATGTAACTGTTAAGCATTTTGTGTTAATCATTAAGCTCCGTTCACAATAGCATTCTTTTCCCTGAGAGTCTTCTAATGGACTTCTATTATCGTACTAAAGGGATTACTTGCAATTGTGTTCATTGTGTGTGGCTATGCTTATTTTTTGCTTCCTCTTCGCTCTTCTTCCCAAGCTTTTAATATGTCTCTCAAAGTTCCTTTAATCATCCCAGTGAATCCCCTCAGTTTTCTCACCACAGGCTTTGTAAAGTTCATTTCTCTGGCCACAACAACAGCAACTTGCATTCATATAGCACCTTTAACATAGTAAAACATCCCAAGGTGCTTCACAGGAACATTATTATCAAACAAAATTTGACACCGAGCTACATAAGGAGATATTAGGACAGGTGACCAAAAGCTTGGTCAAAGAGGTAGGTTTTAAGGAGCATCTTAAAGGAGGAGAGAGAGAGGTAGAGAGGCAGAGAGGTTTGGGGAGGGAATTCCAGAGCTTAGGGTGCAGGCAGCTGAAGGCACAGCCGCCAATGGTGGAGTGAAGAAAATCGGGCATATGCAAGAAAGTGGAATTGGAGGAGCGCAGAGATCTCGGAGTGTTGTGGGCTGGAGGAGGTTACAGAGATAAGGAGGGGCGAGACCATAACGCTGTACACCAAACACAGAATCAGAAACTCATAGCATTTACAATGAAGCCAAATATCAAGGCTATTCATGGGAATTGAATACATACAGCAATGTTAATACATAGCATCAAACCATCAACGCAACTAACTGAATCAGGCAGAATAATTGAAACCCAGAAAAAAGCCAAGATAGGCTCTAATGTGTTAGTTGTTATGCCACAACTGAGGTAATGCTCTCTGCCTAGTGAATAAAGCTCAAATATAATAATGCTAAAAAAAACCCCCACAGTAATAAGAGTCCAAAATCAAAGCTTTGCCACTGTGATTTTCCTACTCTTCATATGTTAACTGTGTCTATCCGATTCGCGCCAGATAAGTGCCAGGCAATGACCATCTCCGACAAGAGAGAGTCTAACCACCTCCCCTTGACATTCAATGGCATTACCATTGTCGAATCGCCCACCATCAACATCCTGGGGGTCACCGTTGACCAGAAACTTAACTGGACCAGCCACCTAAATACTGTGGCTACAAGAGCAGGTCAGAGGCTGGGTATTCTGCGGCGACTGACTCACCTCCTGACTCCCCAAAGCCTTTCCACCATCTACAAGGCACAAGTCAGGAGTGTGATGGAATACTCTCCACTTGCCTGGATGAGTGCAGCTCCAACAACACTCAAGAAGCTCAACACCACCCGCTTGATTGGCACCCCATCCACCATCCGAAACGTTCACTCCCTTCACCACCGGCGCACTGTGGCTGCAGTGTGTACCATCCACAGGATGCACTGCAGCAACTCGCCAAGGCTTCTTCGACAGCACCTCCCAAACCCACGACCTTTACCACCTAGAAGGACAAGGGCAGCAGGCACATGGGAACAACACCACCTGCACGTTCCCCTCCAAGTCACACACCATCCCGACTTGGAAATATATCGCCGTTCCTTCATCGTCGCTGGGTCAAAATCCTGGAACTCCCTTCCTAACAGCACTGTGGGAGAACCTTCACCACATGGACGGCAGCGGTTCAAGGCGGCCGCTCACCACCACCTTCTCAAGGGCAATGAGGGATGGGCAATAAATGCTCGCCAGCGACGCCCACATCCCATGAACAAATTTTTAAAAAAATTACGTACTGTTTCTTACATCTTTCGGATGAAAAGTTAAACTGAGGCCCTGTCTGCCCTCTCAGATGGATGTAAAAGAGCCCATGGCCACTATTTCAAACAAGAGCAGGGGTGTTCTCCCTGGTGCCCTGGGCCAATATTTATCTCTCAACCAACATCACTAATAAACAGATAATCTGGTCATTATCACACTGCTGATTGTGAGACCTTGCTGCGTGCAAATTGGCTGCCGAGTTTCCTCCAGTACAACAGTGACTACACTTCAAAAAGTGTTTTATTGGCTGTAAAATACTTTGGGATGTCCTGAGGTTGTGAAAGGCGCTATAAAAATGCAAGTTCTTTCTTTTTACATTAAGAAAGAGTTTCCATGTCGGTGAAGCTGTGCATGTCAGGGCCCCCAGGCTGACTGCTGTCCTGTTTTCAATGAGTCTGTTTCTTGGGCCTGGAAGCCTTTGCTTCACAATAAATGGAGAGTCCGTTTCAAGAACTATCCTGAATCGGGACAAAGTCGTAAGAGACGTCCCAGCTTATGGCGTGACTGGAACGCCCAGAAAGACAGGGCTGCGAAGACAGAATCAAGACCATCAACCATTAGACTGGAAAATGTTAATTGCATCCATGTGATTTATATCAATTAGTGTTAATTCTATTCAGGTGGTGCCTATCAATTGGGAACTCTCCTGTATCCATTTATAACAGAACTGATCTAGGGTGTGGTGTGGGTGTAATGTGGAGCTCTGTGAATAAAGGCTTGGAAGCAACTGAAGACCAGGCTCTAATATTTTATCCTTCACCATCTGGCTATCCAATTTAAAACAGACAAGGCTGCTGTGTAACTGGGAAGTGCATGAGAGGTTAGATTGATTTGTCAGGCTGGTGAATGACTGTGAGATTCGAGTACGACGGATTCACAGGACAGTTCATCAGTTACTGTATTCAAAACTTTAACTTTTTGGAGGTAATAATCACTTGTTACAGATGTCTGAAACAGTGCCTGTGGCTTTTTGCTAAGAAGCAGAAGATGCAATGCCACTTCATCAGGTAACATAGAAGAAAATGATGTTTCTCCTCTGGTGCCATGCAAATGTGAACCTGTTTCAGAGTGGTGAGTTTCTATCTGCAGAGGTTGGCTACTGGGTGCAGGTGACATAGCAGGCACCAATAGCTGGGCTCCGATCACATTGGTGCTAGGTGGTGAACAAGCTACTCTGAAACAGTGCCATTCAGACGTCCATAAGTGGGAACAACTTGCTCAAGATAAGAAACCATGACGAAAGAAACAGCCATGAAGGCACCTCCAATATGAGACCCGTCGCATTGCTGATGCTGAACATAAACGTCAGCTGAGGAAGTCCTGCCTGAAGAATCAAGATCCCCAACCTGTTGTATCTGGAATCCACTGTTCAATCCGCGGACGCTCATTCCCAGCAAAAACTGGTCTCATCGTGTCACCAAATAACTCACTGCAAAGAAATGAGATGATATTCTGCCAGTCTTCTCCGATATCGAAGGACGAACGATGATGTGAAGTGTGGAGAAATGTTTCTTATAGTGACTGTGGGCAGTTGATTAGTATTTTCTTGCCCGTTGCAGGAGCGAGTAGAAGCAGTGTGTAAGTGCTTTAGTTCACAAACTGCTTTGCCACATTGGCTTGTGTTTATGGAACAAATCTGTTGTGACCTTCCAACCATTAACTCAGACTGCTCTCCTTTTCTACAAGTGCTCGACTCAATGAGTCTTTTTGGCTTTGCCAAGCTTAGACCTAACATTCTGTCACAGCTCACTGAAAGCACGTGAGTACTGACAGAAGCTGACAATGGAAGGTCCAGAGATATCATTTTAGTGTGGGAAGGTGCAGTGGACAAATGGCACAAGGAAAAGTGCTTAAACTGGCAAAGATACCATAATCCATACTTCACTCCGCAAAGGATGAAGCTTCAGTTAAAGTCACGGGTGACTGGGCATTTCTGCAGCACGCTGCTGCACTTAACTGTCAACTGTGGCTCAGTGGGTACCACTCTCGCCTCTGATTTAGAAGGTCATGGATTCAAGTCCCGCACCAGAGACTAGAGCACAAAATCTAGGCTGACACTCCAGTGTACTATTTGAGGGAGTGTTGCATTGTCAATAGGTGCTGTCTTTCTGATGAGAGGCTAAACCGAGGCCCTGTCTGCCCTCGCACGTGGACGTAAATGATCCCATGGCACTATTTTGAATAAGAGCAGGGAAGTTCTCCCCGGCGTCCTGGCCAATATTTATCCCTCGGCCAATGTCACTAAAACAGTTTATCTGATCATTATCACATCTGTGGGATCTTGCTGTGTGCAAATTGGCTGCCGCGTTTCCTACATTATAACAGTGACTACACTTCAAAACTACTGCATTGCTGTAAAGCGCCTTGGGACGTCCTGAGGTTGTGAAAGGTGCAATATAAATGCAAGTTCTTTTCCTTTTTCTTTTGCTGCAACTCTGTGTGACTTCTGAATGTATATCAACTATCTCCGTGGTGACAGTTGACTCGCTGCTGAAGAAATGAATACTGGCATTTTACGACTCACAAGGGCCAAAGACAAAGGGTGAAACTTGTGTCCTGATGCAAGCATGGATACTTTCTCAGCGTGGCAACCAGCGCCAGCAGGAAGGAGAAAAGCCCATGGTAAACTCTATGAACTCGGATGAGCTCCTGCTGTCCGAGCAGGTCCGAGAAGACAGGTGGACATCCTTCAGTGTTATCGTCCCCGTAGGAGATAACGGTGAACCAGTGGGAGCCATTGTAAACAGAAGTCCGCAGGAGAGTAATGAGTTTAGCACGTAATTCACCACCAGGCTCCCGGCAAGCTTCTGATGACTGGAATCATGTACGGGGAAAGATAAAGGAGAAGTTTGATAGAGCTGAAATGATGACTCTTGTGCACGGGAGACAGGGACAGTGACAGAAACAGGAATAAAAGATGTCAAGTCACCCGTATCCTGCAGCAGTGAGAGCAAGGCAGATTCAGACAAGTCACTCTTCCATTTAGGAACTATTGATTTTTTTTTCAAAACATATCTCAAGATCGCTGCTGACTTTGGTAGCGTCGCTGGGAAACAATACAGGGAACGTTCTCTCATGCAAGATCTTGCGGAGGGAACGATGGAGAACGTATCAACCCTGACAATGAAGGGGACTGAAAACCGTTCACTAATAACAACGGGCCTGTCGAGAGGATGCTAACCCCTGCGTTCTGCTGCTGGATGATGCACTGCTGGCTGTTTCACCAGCAGTGGAGGCTGTCAGAAAATGCTGGTTGGATAATTCTGTCATTTTTGGACCTTTAGGAAAAATACTGAATGGAGGGGTGGTGTGGGGGGAGGTAATTTTTTTACTGTTAAAGATGAACAGCCTTTTGCTCTGGGCTGGTTTTCTGAGATTACAGCAAATCGTACTGCCAACAGAAACCATTAATTCTCTCGTAGGCAAAATGGGATTGTAGTACAGACAAATACTACTCAGTAAATCATATTCTTAATAAAAGTGTAAGCACAATTTTAGTGCCCTCAAGAGCTTAGTAAATGTAAACCCTCCAATCATTCATAGCCTGTGTGAGGCCACTACTCAGAACAAATGGCACTGTTCAAATAAGGAGTATTAAATTTTCTAAATCAAATCCACTGCTCTGAATCAATGTAAAATATATGAATTACAAATCAGTGTCCCTGAATTCTTCGGAGAGTATTTTACATTTAGAATTAGAGGAGTTACTGCCACAATTACATTTTCTAATTGAATCTCATACAATTTGCTTATCTCTGTCGAGAAGGAATGGAACCCCTACAGAAACCGGTGACAAATACTGAAAAGCTTCCCCGTTACTTTAAAGCCTACTGTCTATTTTAATGCCACCGACTGACTTTAAATGAGCCAGTTTATGCTACCTGCTTCTGATGAGTATCGTTCTTTGTTCCATCACCTTCAATAGCTTCTGCTGGATTAGCAGAAAGTTATCTTTGGCTGAGAATTTGAAATACAGGGTAGAATAAGCAATTTATTAAGCTACAGAGTACAAAAGCAAGGCAGTGAGGGTAAACCTTTATAAGTCATTGGTTAGACCTGAGCTGGAGTATCCTGGGCACCACACTTTAGAAAGGATATCAAGGCACGGGAGAAGATGCAGTGGAGATTTACCAGAATGGTTCCAGGGATGAGGGACATCAGTTATGATTGTCATATTACATATTACGTATTCCATAATAAAAAGGTATGTTAGAGATAATTGTAATTTTTTCAGGTTTAACACTGTCCTATGTCTTTTTTATTGAATTTTTACATTTTATGCAATATGTGGTTTTTAATGTATTATGTAATAGGAAGGACTTCAATTATAAGGAGAGACGGGAGAAGCTGGGGTTGTTCTCCTTAGAGCAGAGAAGGTTAAGGGGTGATTTAATAGAGGTATTCAAAATTATTATGAGGGGTTTTGATAGAGTAGACAGGGATAAACTGTTTCCATTAGCAGGAGGGCTGGTGACAAAGATTTAAGATAATTGGCAAAAAAGCCAGCGGGAGAGATGAGGAGAAATCTTTTTACGCAGCGAGATGTGATGATCTGGAATGCGCTGCCTGAAAGGGCGGTGGAAGCAGATTCAATAGTAACTTTCAAAAGGGAATTGGATAAATACTTGAAAAGGAAAAATTTGCAGGGCTATGGGGAAAGAGCAGGGGGAGTGGGACTAATTGGATAGATCGTTCAAAGAGCAGGTACAGGCAGAATGAACCAAATGGCCTCCTCCTGTGCTGTATCATTCTATGATACAGCCAGATTGATTGGTTACCATTCAGTCTGAAGGTGTGGAAAAAAATCCAGCAGCGCTTTCTCCCGCTGGGTAATTTAAAGACATTGTTTCTCTTGTCATAGAAATGAAAGAGAACACCAGTCAAATGGCTCTGGGCTAACTTGAACAGATGAGTATGGTCAAACTGCTAAAAGTTTTGGACAAAGCCCTGCTGTGCAGAAGGGCAAAAAAGACATGTTACACAAAGTGGGGATCATACAGTCCTTAAGGGACAAAAAGGACTTCCCACGTCACACTGACAAAATACAGTGAAGAAAAAAGTAGGAGGCTCTGACAGAGGGGATTCAAAGGACCTAAACGTGGAGTGCGTGGCATGGCAAATTACACAGCTCAACAAAGCAAAATAAATCGAGGTGTGTGAAAAGGCAATTTTCTGCACTGGTGAGGTCAGGTGCTGGGAAGAGAATTCAGTCTCCCGCACAATCCAACACCATCACAACATTCAATCTTAGAAACGTCGGATTCTCGGTCGTTTCCCATTTGTCAAACGATTAAAACAAGGATGGTTAAAATCCTCAAACAAAAGCAAAATTTGTTTGTTGGAAATCCGAAATAACAACAGAAAATGCTGAAAACGCTCAACAGGTCAGGCAGCATCTGTGGAGAGAGAGAAACTGAGTTAACGTTTCAGGTCGATGACCTTTCATCAGAACTGGAAGAAGTTAGAGATGAACAGTTTTTAAGCAAGGTTTGAGATAGGGTAGAGGGCAAGAGTGATTAATTGGCAAAAGGGATGATGGTGCAAGGCAAAAAAGGGGGTGGTAATGGGACAAGTAAAGACGTCTAGAGAAGGTGTAAATGGTTACAGCAGAATAGCAGAGGAGGAGGGAAGCATGGAAAATCTGGCAAAGAGGAGAAGGCTCCCTTATGTTAAAATTCTCCACGACTATACGCACAGCCCGGGCTGGCTGTCAGGTGCTTCACGTTTATCCCAGGTTTAGTGCTCGAATTGTAATATCGATTGAGTCAAAAAGAAAAGAGATGAAAATAAATTTTGGAGTATCAAGCAAAAAATCATTGGGGTTTATATTGGATAACCCCCAAAACTAGGCGCGGGGGTCACGGTGCCCAATTAACCCGCGGCTGGTTGTTGAGTTGCAGGCAGCGTGTAACATTCGTGCTGCCTGGTGATTGACCTGATTGCTGTGTCCAGCCAGCCCTACCTGTGCTGTTGAGTGGCTGCTCACCAGCAGGGGGCCCGATATCACCAGTGGCTTGCACCACTTAAAGGCAGCCTGCATCTCTTATTTGCAAAATATAAGATACGGGTCTGCACAGAACCTGAACGGAGATCAGACATCGCACACGTAAAACACAGATACAGGTCCCCTCCCCATGTTTACAAACTGTTGAGTTATGCTAAAACACTGAATAAAGGTTGCGTACTACTAAATCCCACATCCTCCAATCTGCATGCCAGACCTCACCAATCTGCCGATCTGAGTTTGTACCAGGCCTTTGAGAGAGCGTGCACCAAGGTTCTCTGATGATGCACTAGAGGCCTTGGTGCAAGAGGTGGATAGAATGAGGGGCATCCAATGTCCGCAGGGGGGCAAAACGCCCTCCAGACATATGCTCAAGAGGCAATGGGAGGCAGCAGGGGACGAAGTCAACGCCAGGCGCATAGCACCACAAACATGGATGCGGTGCAGAAATAAGTTCAATTCTTTGATACGAGTGGTGAAGGTAAGTGAGGTCAACTGTCAAGTGCCGTCTCCTACCAACTGCACCACCTAGCTGCATCCACTGCACCACACACAACACCCCATCACCCACATACCAACAAGCTCTTTCCATCAGTACTCAACTCTCCCAGTCAGATGATCATCCAAACATCTTGCAGGACACTCACCGACACACTTCCCGCTTTCTTGCAGGAGAAGGTGGCGCATAACAGGAGGTAGCGAATGACAGTGGCTCCATGGAACATGAACCTGCTGTCCTCTCTCAGGATGACACCATTCCTGTCCCACCCCTGCCACTCCGCCAGTGCCCTCGCTGTTGCCTGTCAGCTAGGCAGCACACTCCCTGTAGTGTACTGAAACTTTATTATGGGAACATAGGAAGATCGGAACAGCAGTCGGCCATTTAGCCCCTCGAGCGTTTTACGCCATTCAATGAGATCATGGCTGATCTGTGACCTAACTCCATATACCTGTCTTAGCCCCATATCCCTTAATATCTTTGGTTAATAAAAATCTATTAATCTCAGATTTAAAATGAACAATTGAGCTAGCATCAACTGCTGTTTGCAGAAGAGTGTTCCAAACTTCTACTGCCCTTTGCGTGTAGAAGTGTTTACTAACTTCATTCCTGCAAGTCCTGGCTCTAAATGTTAGGTTATGTCCCCTAGTTCTAATATTCAAAGTATAGGGGACCTCCAAAAACAGGTACCAATGCATCAGCAGCCGGCAGCAATAATCCAGCAACTAACCTATAAATCCTGCATGGTCCCTTTAAATAGCGACGGTGGGGGGTCCTCCATGCTGTTTACGACCTGTTCAGCTGTGTGAGGTTAAGACAGTGCATTGGCTGGAGTGTGAAGTTCCAAAATCGCATCTGTCCCTTTAGATCAGCGTTGCACACCGATCTACCGCATATTCTCCCTGCTTTACATGCTGCCGACATTCATTATCTGCGTGTGTGCGAACGCCTTTACCAATATGGCGTCCAGCGCAGGTCATGCGAGAAATGTGCCTGCGCATTCCGGACGTCATTTTGGGTCCTTAGGAGTCCACGTAGCACCTACAAAACGGGCGCTGCGCGACTCAATTTAGCTCCCAACATCTACTGGATCACAATAATCTGGTGATGGTAATGTAAGTGAGGTTTAAACTGCAGCCTCTGACCCCATTGCTGCCATTTTATGAACTAAAAAAAGTTCAGAATTCATCAAAGGGTATCCTCATTCTCTCAAAATGACTGCACAACAGAGGATTAGGGCTGTAATATAAAATAACAGAGCTCCGTGTGTAGAAAAGCCTATTTGGTCACAGTGCACTAGTTTCAGTTTCATAAGATTAAACGTTCTCGCCCCCATCTCTTGCTTCTTATTTTCTTTGTAAATTGTAGGCAGCAAACACGCTCTTAGGCACATTACAAAGTCTAAATAACATAGAGGCACACCTAGCTCATACAGCAAATGTTTACACAAAATACCTCCTGCTAGAAATATTTGACTGACCTAGTGACTACCCACTGTGTCAGAACCATAGAGGTATTCAAAATCATTAAGGGTTTTGATAGAGTAAATAAAGAGAAACTGTTTCCAGTGGCAGAGGGGTCGGTAACCAGAGGACACAGATTTAAGACGATCGGCAAAAGAGCCAGAGGCGACATGAAGAAACATTTTTTTACGCAGCGAGTTGTAATGATCTGGAATGCACTGCCTGAAAGGGCGGTGGAAGCAGATTCAATAGTAACTTGAATACTTGATAAATACTTGAAGGGAAAAAATTTACAGGGCCATGGGGAAAGAGCAGGGGAATGGGACTGATTGGATAGCTCTTTCAAAGATCCAGCACAAGCACGATGGGCCGAATGGCCTCCTTCTGTGTTGTGAGATTCTATGGCTCCAAGTTTAACTGCCCCCAACTGGCGGGAACCGGGCAAGGGAGGCAGTTAAAATAACGGGTGTGAGTTACCCCCACCGATTCTGCTTCCTTCCCAGCGTGTGCCCATGTTAACAGGCGAGCAGGACACCCGCAGGAAGGAAGCGAGGTCCTGTTTTAAATATGCAATACCAACCAGACGCCTGAGTGGGGGAGGGGGGCAGTAGTGGCTCCCCCCTCAGGCAAAACCAGCCGGGAGCCGGATCCTGGGCCAGTAGAAGCTGCAGTGCTCCTCTGGGCCTCACAAGGAAGCCTTGGGCCTCCTTTGCACTGGGCTTATCTCCCAACCCTGGCCCCAGCGGGCCCTCAACTTAACGTCTCATCCGAGAGACGGCACCTCCCACGGTGCAACACTTCCTCGGTACTGCACTGAAGTGTCAGCCTGGATTTTGTGTTCAAGTCTCTGGAGTGGGCCTTTGGTGGCTTATATGCCTGTGGCCAGAAAATGGGGGCCAGTGCATAATCTTGAGCTCATGCAAAACTCTGAAGCCCATATCCTAACTCGCACCAAATCACGCTCACCCATCACCCCTGTGCTCGCTGTCCAACATTGGCTCCCGGTCCAGCAATACCTCAAATTTAAAATTCTCATCCTCGTGTTCAAATCCATGGCTTCCCCCCTCCCTGTCTCGGTCACCTCCTCCAGCCCTACAACCCTCTGAGAACTCTGTTTCTCCAACTCTGGCCTCTTGTGTATCCCCCACTTTCTTTGCCCCACCACTGGCGGCCATGCCTTCAGCTGCCTAGGCCCTAAGTTCTGGAATTCCCTCCCTAAACCTCTCTGCCTTGCCACCTCTCTCTTCTCCTTTAGGATACTGCTTTAAACCGACCTCTTTGACCAAGCTTTTGGTCACCTGCCCTAATATCGCCTTCTTTTTGTCTGATTATGCAGCTGTGAAGCGCCGTGGGACGTTTTGCTACGTTAAAGGAGCTATATAAATGCAAGTTGTTGTTGTTCATTGCCACGCCTGGGATAACCATCCGTTTTTACTTCATTTAAATTTCACGAAGTCAGGGCTATCCTCAAGCAGTAAAGGAGCCTTAAGTGTGTGCTCCCATTCCATGGGTCAAATTTCCATTGTATGCCTGACACCTGATGTGGATGCTGTACCAATGGTCCTTTGATATAATTTACCTCTGATGTACATGTTACCAGGTTGTGTTATTGAGCATGGCAAGTAGGTAGAGTAAATGTAAATAATCATTACATTTTACTGCGAAATGTAAACTCAAAGTTATAACGGGAATTACAACAAGCGATTCAAATGTGATCATAATGGCAAGAGCGAGAACAAGCGATTTTAAAAATAAAAATTCTATGGGCCGGATCTTTCTGGAAAAGTAATGGCATGTTAACGATGCACCCTGTTTTAATGCATAAATCGGCCAGCAAGTTCAGGGATTAAGAGATACGCCGTGAGTTGCGAATCTTCAGAATATACTGGTCGATTTACGCTATTCTTCCATTTGCTTTGCACAATCGGCATCCCGCCCTCAACCTCTTCGTTATTTTAAAAAATTTGCTGGATTTGCACATTAATTGTTCATTAAACTCGCCGCAGAAAGTCAAGTCTGGTAATTAACAGCGTAAGTAACTTTTTAACAACATGATAATGCAAGGCCAATCAATCTCTCTGGCTCAGAAAGGGAACAATTTAAATTGTGGATTCTCATTCCTGCATGCAGTGAACTGTTGTTAGAGATTTAAAAAATGCCAAATTTTAAATTTTAACACTTTTTTTGTTGCTTTTCCTTTGTCTCTTTTTTCTCTCTCACTTATTCCAATCTTTCTTTCTCTCTCTTTATTCCTCTTTCTGTACCTGATTTGACTCTAATTCACCCTCCTTCTCTGTCGTTCCTCTGTTTCTTTCTCAATCCTTAAATCTCATTGGCTGAGGGCCATTGTTGGTCCCGCCATTCACTAAGGTCCCAGATGCCCCGTTGCTCTCGCACTTCCAGCAAGTTATGGCGAAAAAAGGTTTTGAGCTGAATGGTGCAGAAAAAAGTCTAACTAATGGGGCACACCATGAGACGCTCCACTGGAGCATGACCCAGCTCTATGTTTTATAAACGACATGGTTGCAAAAGCTCTTGCCAGTTCTCAACCACCTCCAGCGTCAGATGTATTACCTTGAGATTCTTTGTCTTCCCTGGTGATAATGCTCCATGATACTCTGCGAACCGGTAACACTGAGGTAGGTGCAATATTGAAGTTTCTGCTAGGCGTCGCCAAAACAGGCCTTTTTGCACTGGTGTTGGGGTCAACGGGTAAACAACTGACGTTGTTTAGGCCATCAACACATTCATGGCCTGCTGGGCAAGTATAGATGAAGCAATCATTGTAATTTAGCTCACAATTTTCTCCCTGAAAAGAAAACAGAAAAAATCGTCTGAGTTGTTTTTAAACAAGTCTATCTCAATTATTTCCACAAAAGCTTTGTACGCAGTTAACATTCATCACTAATTACTATTTTACCGACCCTCTTCTCTTTTCTGAAAATTGTTATTTGTTCTGAAGGAGTGTCTACACCCAAAATGTTAATCTCTCTTCTCTCTTTATAGATGCTGGCTGACCTGCTGTGTATTTCCAGCAAGTCCTGCTTGCATTACTAAGATGTGGCTCGATGATAGCGCTCTCGCCTCTGAGTCAGAAGGTTGTGGGTTCACAGCCCGCCCAAGAGACTTAAGCACAAAATCTAGGCTGACGTTCCCGTGCAGGAGGTGCCGTCGATAGGTAATGGGGAGCTCGTTACCCAGCATGCAAAGTGGCAGAGAAACCACTCTATCTCTGGGGTCGAATGCTTGCAAGGCTCCATCCCAGGAATAGAGCGGTTTCTCTACCACTATGGATGCTGGGTAAAGAACTCCCCGTTCAACAAAAGCCGGGAACTGCACCAGGCAGCATCACATCTCACTCCACCAGTATGTCAGGTACTAACAGCCCCCTATCTATCCCCCAGCACTTCAAATATCAGCAGCTGTAGCACATAGAGAGAGGGGTTCCCTGATAGGGTTCTGCAGGACATTAAACCACATTCCCCCCTCAATTTGGCAGGGATCTCCCAGGCACTCCAACCCTACAGCAGCCACCTCGCCCTGTGCAGGCAGCCAACGTAGCAGATCCCAGGATCACGACACCCCTCCCTCAATGGAAAAGGACCCCGGGATAGCAATGAACTGGGAAACCCAACGAACAGAAAAAGAACTTAAATCACATCCCACTGGCAGGGCTCCAGAATTAGGCATGATCCCAGGTGAAGGCGAGAAAAAGGAACGCTGCAGGTGATACAGTAAGTCCTGGGATATCTGGTTTACTGTAAATACAATTACCATTTGGAAAATAAGGTCACCTGATGCGTGTCCCTAATTTACAGGTTTCACTGTACCTTAAATCTTTGTTCTCTGGTTACCGACCCTTCTGTCAGTGGAAACAGTTTCTCCTCATTTACTCTTAAAATCCATTCAGAATTCTGGCCGACTCTTAAATCTTTCCTTAACAATCTATGCTCTAAGGAGAACGATCCTAGCTTCTCTTTTCTCTCCACATAATTGAAATCACTTTAGTCCCTTAACTACTTTGGTAGACCTAACAACCAGCATATAAAGTCAACCTTTTAGCAAAAGATATATCATGGAAACATCAAATGTGTCTCTTTGTATTTGCAAATTATCCAATCTTGTTGTTTTCATTACATAGAATTATATAGAATTACACAGAATGTACAGTGCAGAAACAGGCCATTCAGCCCAACAGGTCTATGCCAGTGTTTATGCTCCACACAAGCCTCCTCCCACCCCTCTTCATCTAACCCTATCAACGTATCTTTCTAGTCATTTCTCCCTCATGTGTTTATCTAGCTTCCCCTTAGAGGCATCTATGCTAGTCACCTCAACTACTCCTTGTGTCAGCAAGCTCCACATTCTAACCACTTTCTGGGTAGAGAAATTTCTCCTGAATTCCCTATTGGATTTATTAATGATTAGCTTATATTTGTGGCCCCTAGTTCAGGTCTCTCTCACAAGTGGAAACATCTTCTCTACATCTACCCTATCAAACCCTTTCATAATCTTAAAGACCTCTATCAAGTCACCCCTCAGTCTTCTCTTTTCTAGAGAAAAGAGCCCCAGCCTGTTCAATCTTCCCTGATAGGTGTAAACTCTCAGTTCTGGTATCATCCTTGTAAATCTTTTTTGCACCTTCTCCAGTGCCTCTATATCCTTTTTATAATATGGAGACCAGAACTGTTCAAAGTACTCCAAGTGTGGTCTAACCAAGGTTCTATTCAAGTTTAAAATAACTTCTCTGCTTTTCAATTCTATCCCTCTAGAAATGAGCTATTAAGTCACTAATAGCTCAACACACATCGATATATGCATCAAAATTTGTTAAGCATTATCTAGTGATATCATGTAAACAGCCTCATTGCCTCTCCATCATTAGGTTAATGGGCAGAAGCTAAGTTGTTATCTGTGGTTGCAGCAATGCAATGTATCAACATCATGTGTCCTTAAGGAGTGTTGCAAATTCAGGTCTGCTGTAGATACCTTCTTTGGTTCAATAGCGCTAGTGGCTCCCATAAGTGAATCCCACGTTTCTTACATTCCACAGTTGATTAATACTGCCCACAATCTACTTATACGATAAGAGTAACCCAGGGGGTGGAACAATGCCTCTCCCTTGAAGTACAAATTAGATATCCATGTGCCCTCATGGGTGTTTTGCCATTTTTTCAGTAGGCAGACTATTTGCCCTGTGGTGAGCTGAGGCCAGAATCAAACATTAGAATCATAGAATTATAGAATCATACAGCACACAAGGAGGCCATTCAGCCCATCGTGCCTGTGCCGGCTCTTTGAAAGAGTCATCCAATTAGTCCAACTCACCTGCTCTGTCCCCGTAGTCCTGCAAATACTTCCTTTTCAAGTATAAATCCAATTCCCTTTTGAAAGTTACTGTTGAATTTGCTTCCACCACCCTTTCAGGCAGTGCATTCCAGATTATAACAACTCGCCGCGTAAAAAAGTTTCTCCTCATCTCCCCCCTAGCTTTTTTGCCAATTATCTTAAATCTGTGTCCTCTGGTTACCGACCCTCCTGATAGTGGAAACTGTTTCTCAGCGTCTGAAAGAAATAGCAGGATATCATCTATGTTTAAAACAATTTTGCGCCTTCAGGTCCCCAGCCGACTGTAGATCAGACTGTTAATATATTGGAGAAAGCACCTTCAAAGACACGTTGCCCGAGGGTGAATTTCAGATATATTCACTCCATCCTATGCATAACTATCAGGAATGACTGAACCAGCTGGGGCTCTTTTCTCTAGAAAAGAGAAGACTGAGAGGTGACCTAATAGAGGTCTTTAAAATTGTGAAGGGGTTTGATGGGGTAGATGTAGAGAAGGTGTTTCCACCTATGGGGTCCAAAACTAGGGACCATAAACATAAGATTGTCACTAATAAATCCAATAAGGAATTCAGGAGAAACTTCTTTACTCAGAGAGCGGAACTCGCTACCACAAGGAATAGTTGAGGCGAATAGCATAGATGCATTTAAGGGGAAGCTAGATAACCACATGAGGGAGAAAGGAATAGAAGGTTATGCTGATAGGGTGAGATGAAGTAAGGTGGGAGGAGGCTCGTTTGGAGCACAAATGCTGGCATAGACCTGTTGGGCTGAATGGTCTATTTCTGTGCTGTAAATTCTATATCATTCTATCCATCAAATGTTTCCACTGATCCCATCTTTGAAACTAATAGGTTAAAAACTGACAGGGATTATCTGTTGCCAGTCTAGATTTGACAAATCCCACCTGGCACCTGCAGGCAACTCGGGTGAAATCCTTTGATGCTGCTAGCTAGAATCTTAACAAATTGCTAGGATCTTTCTCTGTGTTAATGAAGGTGATCAGTTTGAAGGTTTCATTATCGCTGTAGGCCTAAGCCAATACTTAGCTAACCAAGTGATTCATTCTTTTTTATTTTTTTGCTTGCCAATTTTTTGCAGCTGGAGTATTATGTCCACCACACTTTAGAAAGGCCTCTCAAGGCCTTGGAGAAGATGCAGAGGAGATTTACTGAGCATTCACCAGGAATGAGGGGTTTCAGTTATATGGAGAGACTAGAGAAGTTGGGATTGTTCTCCTTAGAGCAGATAAGGTTAAGGGGAGATTTAATAGATTAGGTTATGAGGTGTTTTGATAGAGTAGGTAAAGATAAACAGATTCCACTGGCAGGAGGGTCGGTAACCAAAGGACACAGAATTAAAATAATTGGCAAAAAAGCCAGGCGGAAGAGGAGGAAACATTTTTTTACTCAGCGAGTTGTTATGATCTGGAATGCACTGCCTGAAAGGGCGGTGGAAGCAGATTCAATAATAACTTTCAAGAGGGAATTGGATATATACTTAAAAAGGAAAATTTTTCAGGACTATGGGGAAAGAGCAGGGGGAGTGGGTCTAATTGAATAACACTTTCAGAGAGCTAGCACAGGCACGATGGGCCGAAAGGCCTCCTTCTGGGCTGTATGATTCTAGAATTTTGCCTCCTGAAGGTATTGACTCCTTGCAGGTGAATGGTTCCACCTTGTAGCGCCTTGCCCAAGTTGCCATTAGTCATGGATGAGCTTCGACACTGAGTACTATATCGGCTTGAAGGGAATGTTACCACTGAATCAAATCCTGGCCTTGTCAAACTTTCACACTTCAGTTCTGCCAAGGGTCACCAGATGGCAATCGGGAATAGAAACCCCAGACAAATTTTTTTTCTGGACTAACCCGATGCCAATTAAAATGGGCATTACTGTACCCCAGCTGAGATTAGTGAAGCCCACACGGAGCAAGACGCAAATCTGGGATCTCCTTCATCTCTGCAGCTCAGTTACTCAATGGACAAACTTGTGGAGCCATTGGGGAGCTGAGTTTTATTTTCGTTGCAGATTATGATCCAGTTTGAAGGCCTTGATGGGAGCAAATAGCTCCAGTTGATGCTTTCAGCCTTTCCATTATCCTTTTTCATAGAATCATAGAAAGGTTACAGCACGGAAGGAGGCCATAATTTGGTGAGATTTAAGGTGGTCATGGAAATGGACAGGGAGGGGCCGGAAATAAAGGTTCTAAATTGGGGGAAGGCCGATTTTAATAGGATAAGGCAGGATCTGGCCAAAATGGACTGGGATCAGCTGCTTGTAGGAAAATCCGCATCGGAGCAATGGGAGTCTTTCAGAAGGGAGATTGAGACCATACAATGGCAACATGTTCCCGTAAAGGTCAAGGGTGGTTCCAAGAACTCCAGGGAACCTTGGATGTCAGGGGATATACGAGAATGGATTAGGAAAAAAAGGAGGGCTTTTGGCCGATACAAAAGGCTAAAGACGGAGGAAGCCCTAGAGGAGTACAAAAAGTGCAGGGGGATACTTAAAAAAGAAATTAGGAGATCAAGGAGGGGCCATGAAATAACACTGGCGAGCAAAATAAAGGAAAATCCTAAGATGTATTATAAGTATATTAAGGGTAAGAGGATGACTAGGGAAAAAATAGGGCCCATTAGGGACAAAAATGGCAATCTGTGTGTGGAGCCGGCAGATGTAGGAGGGGTTCTAAATGAATTTTTTGCATCTGTTTTCACTATGGAGAAGGACGATGTAGACATAGAAATACGGCAGGGGGACTGTGATATACTCGAACATATTAACATCGAGCGGGAGGAGGTATTGGCGGTTTTAGCAGGCCTAAAAATGGATAAATCCCCAGGCCCGGACGAAATGTATCCCAGGCTACTGTGTGAGGCAAAGGAGGAGATTGCGGGGGCTCTGACACATATATTCAGAACCTCTCTGGCCACAGGGGATGTGCCAGAGGACTGGAGAACCGCTAATGTAATACCATTATTCAAGAAGGGGAGTAGGGAAAAACCGGGGAACTACAGGCCAGTGAGCCTAACATCAGTGGTAGGAAAATTATTGGAAAAAATTCTGAAGGACAAAATTAGTCTCCACTTGGAGAAGCAAGGATTAATCAGGGATAGTCAACATGGCTTTGTCAAGGGAAGATCATGTCTGACTAATTTGATTGAATTTTTTGAGGGGGTGACTAGGCGTGTGGATGAGGGTAACACAGTGGATGTGGTATACATGGATTTCAGTAAGGCCTTCGATAAAGTCCCCCACAGGAGACTGGTCAAGAAGGTACGAGCCCATGGAATCCAGGGTGCCTTGGCACTTTGGATACAAAACTGGCTTAGTGGCAGAAGGCAGAGGGTGATGGTCGAAGGTTGTTTTTGTGACTGGAAGCCTGTGGCCAGTGGGGTACCACAGGGATCGGTGCTGGGTCCCTTGCTGTTTGTGGTCTACATTAATGACTTGGATATGAATGTAAAAGGTATGATCAGTAAGTTCGCTGATGATACAAAAATTGGTAGGGTGGTAAATAGCGAGGAGGATAGCCTCAGTCTGCAGGACGATATAGATGGGTTGGTCAGATGGGCGGAACAGTGGCAAATGGAATTTAACCCGGAAAAGTGCGAGGTGATGCACTTTGGAGGGACTAACAAGGCAAGGGAATACACAATGAATGGGAGGACCCTAGGCAAGACAGAGGGTCAGAGGGATCTTGGTGTGCAAGTTCACAGATCCCTGAAGGCGGCGGAACAGGTAGATAAGGTGGTAAAGAAGGCATATGGGATACTTGCCTTTATTAGCCGAGGCATAGAATATAAGAGCAAGGAGGTTATGATGGAGCTGTATAAAACACTGGTTAGGCCACAGCTGGAGTACTGTGTGCAGTTCTGGTCGCCACACTACAGGAAGGATGTGATCGCTTTGGAGAGGGTGCAGAGGAGATTCACCAGGATGTTACCAGGGCTGGAGCGCTTCAGCTATGAAGAGAGACTGGGAAGATTGGGTTTGTTTTCCTTGGAGCAGAGGAGGCTGAGGGGGGACATGATTGAGGTGTACAAAATTATGAGGGGCACAGATAGGATGGATACTAAGGAGCTTTTTCCCTTCGTTGAGGGTACTATAACAAGGGGACATAGATTCAAGGTAAAAGGCGGGAGGTTTAGAGAGGATTTGAGAAAGAACTTTTTCACCCAGAGGGTGGTTGGAGTCTGGAACTCACTGCCTGAAAGGGTTGTGGAGGCAGGAACCCTCACAACATTCAAGAAGCATTTGGATGAGCACTTGAAATGCCATAGCATACAAGGCTACGGACCAAATGCTGGAATATGGGATTAGAGTAGACAGGGCTGATGGCCGGCGCGGACACGATGGGCCGAAGGGCCTCTATCCGTGCTGTATAACTCTATGACTCTATGACTCAATCGGCCCATCGGGTTCGCGCCGGCTCTATGCAAGAGCAAACCCACTCCCCCTTTTCCCAGAGCTCAAAAGATCCCGATGCCTTATCAAATAAGCAATGCAACTCCAAGTCTGATGATAAAGAGTATGAGGTGGATGCGCACATTTCAAGCCATTAATGGAGATTATTACCTTCTTCAATCAAGCCAAATGCCAGTCACCTTGTTCAGACAGTCTCAGTTTAGTACAAAGAAAACAAACTCCAATTTTTCTTTGCACTTATATTTCTAAGCCATCAAAATTATTAAGAAAGAGGTTTTTATATTACACCTTCCATGACATCCTAGAGCTCTTTACAGCCAATGAAGTACTTTTAAGATGAAGATGCTGTTGTAATGTAGGAAACACAGCAGCCAATTTGCGCACAGCAAGGTCCCACAAACAGCAATGTGATAATGACCAGATAATCTGTTTTCGTGATGTTGGTTGAGGGATAAACATTGGCCAGGACACCGGGGAGAACTCCCCTGCTCTTGTTCAAAATAGTGCCATGGGATCTTTTACATCCACCTGAGAGGGCAGACAGGGCCTCAGTTTAACATCTCATCCGAACGATGGCACCCTCGGTACTGCACTGGGAGTCTCAACCTGGATTTTGTACTCAAAGTTGCTGGAGTGGGACTTAACCCCACAACCTTCTGACTCGGAGGTGAGAGTGCTACCCACTGAGTCATGGGTGACACTGTGGACACTGGCCTGGCACCAAGGTTGAAAAGAGGAGGCAAGAAGATTAAATAAATCAATGCCAAACTTGCAGTTCAAGAGGATAAGTAACAGCTCATTCAGTATTTATAAAGCAAAACAGTGCACTGTGTCATGGTATGCCTCACTCTGGTCCTTGAGTAGAATCATTTCCCATAACTTCTTCCATTACTTGGCATGTTGGAATGGAAATATTTCCCCAGCGTCTATGCCCAGCAGCCTTTGAATCCTTTTTTTCATCCTACCTGAGAAAATCTTCCAGAGCAGGTTAAAAACTCATAACAGATTATTTTGTGGTTGTATTGCATCTCCTGAGGCTAACGTTTTGAAATTTAACCAATGTTAGCTTGTTCCCTGGGCTCCGAAGGAGTAACTGAATACACCACAGCTCACAGTTGGTGAATAGACATCCCAAATCCTCTGAGGAACATTGGATGACTTCACTGCTCCGCAGGGGAAAAGCAACTGAGCAGAATTCCCGACTGTCCCGGCTAACAAGGTTATATCTTCCCAGCCTTCATCATGGGTGAAGTTTAAGATATAGGCACTCTAATGGCAAGTGATGCAAAACCACATTGGACGGAGGTAACCAAACATCTGTCAACAGATGGGGCAAGTGGTTTAGCGACATAGTAATATTAGAAACAGGAGTAGGCCATTCAGCCCTTCGGGTCTGCTCGGCCATTCAATGAGATCATGTCCGGATCTGCACTCCATTTTTCCGCCTTTGCTCCATATTCCTTGATACCCTTACCTGACAAAAAATCTATCTATTTGTGTCTTGAAAGCTCCAAAAGCATCCACAGCCTTTTGGGAGAGTTCCAGATTTCCACTACCCTTTGTGTGAAAAAGTGCTTCCGGATTTCCCTCCTGAACGGCCGAACTCTAATTTTAAGATTAGTCCCCTTGTTCTTGAATCCCTCACCAGAGGAAATAGTTTCTCCGTATCTACCCGTATTTAACATTTTAAACACCTCGATTAGATCACCCCTCAATGTCCTATATTCAAGGGAATACAAGCCAAGATTATGCAACTTGGTTTATAAGGCTCAGAAACAGATATTATACTGAGCTATGACGGGGCCCTGCAGACATCAATGCATCTTCCTTAGTTGAATAAAACATGAACCAGTCTGGGTCCCTTTCATACTTGTATCTAAAATAATGATGTCTGAGCATGGTATCAGAATTCACCTTCGCTGTCATCCTCTCATTGTTATTGCGCTTGAACTGATATTTGCTTGCGCAGAGTTGAAAATCTACCCCATTTGGATGTGTGGCCCAATTCATGGCTCCGTGATTTTTTGCCCATTGTTGTTGATGGGCAGAAAATCATGGGCCCTGCAATAGGGCCAACGTCCGACTTCTCACACGACCAGTGTTTATCTGCCGAATTTTTCATTTCCACTCTGAATAAAAAAAATCAAGTTTTGAGATTACGCTCATTGTTTCTTCCACAAAAAGGGACACTTTTCCCGAAATGCAACAACATCTAGCATTTATATCGCATCTTTAACGTAGTAAAACGTCCCAAGGTGCTTCATAAGAGCGTTATCAGACAAAATTTGACACCGAGAAAAACCCCAGCGGTAGAGAGCTTTGGGAACCATATTAAGAAAAGATGTAACATCTGTATTCTGAGGTAAAATTTTGCAATGTATTGTAGCATTTTGATTTACATTATCATTTTTGCTTATTGCTCATTAATTAAAGGGACATTTAATAGAGGTGTTCAAAATCATGTAGGGTTTTGATAGAGTAAGTAAGGAGAAACTGTTTCCACTGGCAGGAGAGTCGATAACCAAAGGATACAGATTTAAGGTAATTGGCAAAAGTGCCAGAGGTGAGATGACAAGAATTCTTTTTGTGCAGCGAGTTGTTATGATCTGGAATGCACTGCCTGAAAGGGTAGTGGGAGCAGATTCAATGGTAACTTTCAAAAGGGAATTGGATAAATACTGGAAGGGGAGAAAATTGCAGGGCTATGGGGAAAAAGCAGGGTGTGGGACTAATTGGATCGCTCTTTCAAAGAGCCGGCACAGGCACGATGGGCCGAATGGCCTCATTCTGTGCTGTAAGATTCTATGATTCATTCCAATTCTCTCTCTTCCCTCACCTCTGTGGGAACAGTCCCACCCACCTTCCAGTACCATGGCAAAGTGGTCATCTTTCAGAGGCTTGATAGTGAATGTCTGCAGACTATTCATCTGTAAGGGGCATCACAGCGGAGTCCAATACTATCTCACCTGACATCAGGCTCTGGTGAGACCACACCTGGAGTACTACATGCAGTTTTAATCTCCTTACCTAAGCTGTTCCAGTTTATCTTTGTATCTTAGTAGTTTTTCTGCTGTGACCCACAAAACAGCTCCAAGGAAGTTAAGCAAGTAGTTCTGCACAACTGTAAAGGTTCATTAAATATTTTTTTAATCAGGCCATTCTGAACTGCACGAATTGGCTGTAACTTTTTTTAAACTTCTAAATATGGCAAGATGAGCGCAGCGTAAATATTAAACTAGCACGGTCTGAATAACACAGTAATAGAGCTTTAAAAACCCCACGACATAAGAAGTGCTGGGTTATCTTTTTACGAACCTGAGCACATTTGTACTTTTTTCCCAGTTTAACAAATCTTGTGTGGTTAGCTAAAGATATTTTAATTTCGGAGGATATTTTCTGAGCTATTAGGATATGACGTACACTAAGAGATCTCCTTAATCCCTGTAGTCAAGCTTCATGGCCCTTCTGAAGAGGATTAATAAATATGATTTTCAATATCATAGTTGTGTCTACATATGATGTTCGCAAGGTAAAGGCTTTTAATAACCCTGCAAATGTAATCTTTTCAACTTGTTTGATGTGATTTAAAATCACTACGGCGTAGTTAAGGACTCAGTTATATAAAGGGCGACAATCAGAGACATACCACAAACTCAGACACTTCACAAAGCAACTTCCCCTGTTTTCTAGTTTTTGCTCCTTCTCTCCGAGGGGCAGTTGGGCATTGTGTAGGATGGGCCTACAGGTGTCAGTCGCCATTCAATACCCCACCTGAGTGATTGTTGTTCATGGGGATCCATTTTGACGTTGAGCGCTCTTGGTGCGGAGCTTTGCATTCTGGGGGCACGGGTCAGGAAATCGTGCCACAATGGGCAAGAAATTGCGGAGAGCCACGAGAAGCCAAATTGCTCATGGCCCGGACCTTGCTGGAGTGGGGCATCACATGACATGCCCCGTTATTTAGAATTTTTCCCTCACTCTTCAGCTCGAAAATTTTTTGCCCCGTAAGTTGCTTGAAGTGCGAGCTGATAACGAGGGCAACGGGGCATCTGGGACCTTGGTGAACAACGCGACCAACAGTCCAACTCTATCTTTAACCCATGAGATTTAAGGATAGAGAGACAAACAGAGGAACGACGGAGAAAGAAAAAGGGTGAATTTGAGTCAAATCAGGAACAGCGAGAGAAATAAAGAGGGAAAAAAAGATTGCATTAAGAGAGAGAGGAAAAAAAAGAGACAGAAAGGAAAAATAAGAAAAAAAATTTCAATTTTAAAATTTCAATTTTAAAAGTTCCCTTTCAGAACGGAGAGGTTGTTTGCATTGCATTAACAATTATCACATCATTAAAAAGCTGTTAAGTAGGGGCCCTAACTTTCTGCGCTGAGTTTAATTGGCAATTAATGTGCATGCAGCAACTTCACAAAACTCCCGGGGAGGTTGAGGGCAAGATGCCGTTTTCGCGAGGCTAACAGTGGAGTGGTGCAAATCATCCAGCAACTTGTGGCGATTCGCAATTCACAGGGTATCTCCTCCTCACCACAAGATGCTGGACGAGTTACACAGTAATAGTTGCGAGCACCATGAAACTCGCCGATATTTTGGCAGCAAATTCTGGGCCAATGTGTTCTGCCGATGCGCCAAGCTCTAGGCGAAGACAGCTATAGATAAAAATTGCACCCCCCCCGACCTTTGTCAAGTCTAGACATCGAATGTTGGTTATTGGACGATGAGAGGCACCACAGGCAAATCTTGGCCATACCCGATTACCCACACTCGGAAACATTCCAGCAATCAGAAGCAGGAACCCTGGATGGTATTTCTTTGCACTCTGTACTACTGTACTGCCATTATTGTTGATGTGTCTCAGACTAGCTAACACTGCACATATCATGTTTGTAACTGTGTGCCTTCTTTGTATGACTCAGAGCTATAAGCACTCAGCCCACTTAAGTCATTTCTAAAGACACTTTCATTACGGGGGAGAGTGTGGTATCCGACAAAAAAACCAAAGGAAAGAGAGAAGCAAAATCACATCCTCTGAAGCTTGGCTAAAACCAATGGCATCAATTGGGCTTTAATCATCTCAGTTTAATGGCTTTGTGAAAGTGCAGTTGACACTGTTTGACAAGCAGTTCAGGCATCTAATATAAATCTGAGCCAAATGAGTCTGACCTCCTCAAATTAAGTTGTTTTGGATGAGATGTTAAACCAATGTCTGCCCTCTCAGGTGGATGCAAAAGATCACACAGCACTGTTTCGAACAAGAGCAGGGAAGAGTTCTCCTCAGTGTCCTGGGACATTTTTCCCTCAAACAACATCACTCAAAACCAAATTATCTGGTCGTTATCATGTTGCTGCTTGTGGGACCTTGCTGTGCGCAAATTGGCTGCCATGTTTCCTACATTACAACAGTGACTACGCCTCAAAAATGCTTAATTGGCAGTAAAGTGCTTTGGGACATCCTGAAGTGGTTGCTAGTCTTTCTTTCTAACTGGATAGGCCCAGCTGTTCCACAACTGAAAGAAACGCTCCAACTCATCTGTTTGCCGATTTTGAGATTGGCAAGATTTTTTTTAATACAGAAAGCAAAAAGACTGACGAACAGAGCCATTCATTAGCTAGCGGACATTCTGGGCTCAGTGACTCACCACGAATCCTGGGATGCAGAAGCAGGTGTAGCCAGGGCGGGGAGTGTTCCGGAAACAAATGCCATGGACGCAAGGATTTGGTTGGCATTCGTCGATGTCCACCTCACAGTGCATTCCTGTCCAACCTGTGAGAAACAAAAGAGACCAAAGAAACGAGAGGATAAAATGCATCGGAGATTTCAAAGCAAAAACACACACAGACAAGAGAGGATGGGGAGGTGAGCAATGGTCTAAGAGCAGGTAAGTTTCACAGGCTGAAGCTGACACATAGTAAGTCACAGTTAACTTCAGCTCGTCCAAAGTCTCCGCTGCCCGTATCCTAACTCGCACCAAGTCCCATTCACATCTCACCCCGTGTACGTTGGCTCCGGTTTTAAAATTCTCATCCTTGTTTTCAAATTCATCCATGGCCTCGCCCCTCTCTAGCCTCCTCCAGCCCTACAACACTCCGAGATCTCTGCACTCCTCTATTTCTGGTCACTTAGGCATCCATGATTTTCTACACTCCACCACTGGTGGCCGTACCTTCAGCTGCCTAGGTCCTAAGCTCTGGAATTCCCTCCCTAAACCTCTCCGCCTCTCTACCTCGCTCTCCTCCTTTAAGATGCTCTTTAAAAGCTACCTCTTTGACCAAGCTTTTGGTCACCTGTCCTAATACCTCTTTCTGAGGATTGGTATCAAAGTTTGTCTGGTAACGCTCCTGTGAAACACCATGGGACGTTTTACTACGTTAAAGGCGCTGTATAAATGCAAGTTGTTGTCGTCAGTTCTTTTCACAGTCTCACGTAGCATTTGTTAACGATATCTGATTGGCAAAGGTAGCCTGGAAGATGAGTTCTTAGAGTGCTTTCAGGACAGTTTCTTGGAGCAGCACGTTCTAGAGCCAATCAGAGAGCAGGCTATTCTAGATCTGGTAATGTGTAATGAGACAGGATTAATCAATGACCTCATTGTAAAGGAGCCTCGAGGTAGCAGTGATCACAATATGATTGAATTTCGCATTCAGTTTGAGAGAGAGAAGAGTAAGTCTAAAACTAGTATTTTAAACTTAAATAAGGGCAATTATGAGAAAGAAAGACTCTAGGGGAAGGACGTACCATCCGTGGCTAACTAAGAAAATTAAAGATAGCATCAAATTGAAAGAAAAAGCATACAATTCCACGAAGATTAGTGGCAGGTCAGAAGATTGGACAGAATATAAAAAACAACAAAGAATGACTAAAGGAATAATGACGGAGAAATTAGATTACGAGAGAAAGGTAGCTAGAAATATAAAAACAGATAGTAAGAGTTTTTACAGGTATTTAAAAAGGAAAAGAGTAAGGAAAGTGAGTGTTGGTCCTCCAGAGAGTGAGTCTGGGGAATTAATAATGGAGAATAAGGAAATGGCGGATGAATTGAACAGATATTTTGCATCCATCTTCACTGTAGAGGATACAAATAACATGCCAGAAATAATTGTGAATCAAGAGATGAAAGGGAGGGAGGAACTTCAAACGTTTATAATCACCAGGGGAAAATATTGGAACTAAAAGCTGATAAGTCCCCTGGTCCTGATGGACTTCATCCCAGGGTCTTAAAAGAAGTGGCTGCAGAGATAGTAGATGCATTGGTATTAATTTTTCAAAATTCCCTAGATTCTGGAAGGGTCCTGTCAGATTGGAAAATAGCGAATGTAACTCCTCTATTCAAGAAAGGAGGGAGACAGAAAGCAGGAAACTACAGGCCAGTTAGCTTAACATCTGTCATAGGGAAAATGTGAGAATCTATTATTAAGGAGGTTATAGCAGGGCACTTAGAAAATCTCAATGCAATCAGGCAGAGTCAACACGGCTTTGTGAAAGGGAAATCATGTTTGACTAATTTATTAGAGTTCTTTGAGGAAGTAACAAGCAATGTGGATAAAGAGGATCCTGCGGATGTGGTGTACTTGGATTTCCAGAAGACTTTTGACAAGGTACCACATCAAAGGCTACGGCACAAAATAAGAGCTCATGGTGTAGGGGGATAACATATTAGCATGGATAAAGGATTGGTTAGCTAACAGGAAACAGAGAGTAGGTATAAATGGGTCATTTTCAGGTTGGCAAGATGTAACGAGTGCAGTGCCACAGGGATCAGTGGTTGGGCCTCAACTATTTACAATCTATATCAATGACTTGGATGAAGGGACCAAATGTATGGTTGCTAAATTTGCTGATGACACAAAGGTAGGTAAGAAAGTAAGTTGTGAAGAGGACATAAGGAGTCTGTAAAGGGATATAGACAGGTTAAGTGAGTGGGCAAAAATTTGGCAGATGGAGTATAATGTGGGAAAATGTGAACTTGTCCACTTTGGCAGGAGGAGTAGAAAAGCAGTATATTATTTAAATGGAGAGAGATTGCAGAACTCTGAGGTACAGAGGGATCTGGGTGTCCTGGTACATGAATCACAAGAAGTTAGTATGCAGGTACAGCAAGTGATTAGGAAGGCAAATGGAATGTTGTCATTTATTGCAAGGGGAATGGAATATAAAAGTAGAGATGTTTTGCTACAGTTGTACAGGGCATTGGTGAGGCCACATCTAGAATACTGTGTGCAGTTTTGGTCTCCTTATTTAAGAAAGGACATAATTGCTTTGGAGGCGGTTCAGAGAAGGTTCACTTGACTGATTCCTGGGATGTGGGGGTTATCTTATGAGGAAAGGTTGGACAAGTTGGGCCTGTATACACTGGAGTTTAGAAGAATGAGAGGTGATCTTATTGAAACATAAGATGCTGAGGGGACTTGAAGGGGTAGATGCTGAGAGGATGTTCCCCCTTGTGGGAGAGACTAGTAGTAGAGGCCACAGTTTAAAAATAAGGGCTCTCTCATTTAAGATGGAGATGAGGAGAATTTTTTCTCTCAGAGGGTCGTGAGTCTGTGGAACTCCCTTCCCCAGAGAGCGGTGGAGGCAGGGTCATTGAATATTTTTAAAGCTGAGTTAGATAGATTCCTGATTAACAAGGGAGTCAAAGGTTATAGTAGGTAGATGGGAAAGTAGGGTTGAAATCACAATCAGATCAGCCATGATCTTATCAAATGGCAGAGCAGGCTCAAGGGGCCGAATGGCCTACTCCTGCTCTTTAATTCGTATGTTCGTATGTATGTTCGTATGATATGCACGATCACCACAAAGATGTAAGACTGCAGTTCAGAAATAAATAAAAGTGAGCTGCTGAAATGATGATTCCATTATGTGGATGTCACAATAAAAATCACCGATGCTTTGAAGCTGGAACATAAATATAAAAGGTCCATGATAAAAAATACTTTATTAGAGCAGCTTTCATACAAAAGAATTTAGAAAGCTGCGGCACTCAAACGATCTGTGCAGAAATGCAGCTTCCACATTTTGAATCTTGAAGGGATTGCAGCAGATGTGTTTGTACTTTACGCCATCGGAAGCTGATTTTTAATGAAGTGATATCGGCCCACAAATGAAGCTCTTTGTGTAAAAACGGTGGGATCAGGTTATGTAGAAGGTCAAAACGGACACCAAATTCAAATTATACTTGGGATTTATTGTTACGGTCTTTCCCCCAGCTTAATGTTCATCTGCTTCTTGTTACATTTTGAAGTGCATGTAACCCTCAGATGTAATCCTGCAAAGGTTCTGTTTCCATATATATTTTGTTTCTGAAGCAAACATGGGTAAATTTTATGACTTATCACTCCTGATGTAAAGCTTCAAACAATGTAAGCACTGCTCAGTCAGAAGGTCGTGGGTTCAAGTCCCACTCCAGAGACTTGAGCGCAAAATCCAGGCTGACACTCCCAATGCAGTACTGAGAGAGTGCTGCATTGTCGGAGGTACCGTCTATCGGATGAGACGTTAAACCGAGGCACCGTCTGCCCTCCCAGATGGACATAAAAGATCCCACAGCACCAGTTCGAAGAAGAGCAGGGGAGTTCTCCCTGGTGTCCTGGCCAATATTTATCTCTCAATCAACATCACTAAAAAACAGATTATCTGGTCAATATCACATTGCTGTTTGTGGGACCTTGCTGTAAGCTGCCATGACTACACTTGAAAAAAGTACTTAATTGGCTGTAAAACATTTTGGGATGTCCTGAGGTCGTGAAAGGCGCTATATAAATGCAAGTCTTTCTTTGTATTTTGAAATGTCCTACACCCTCAGCTGTAATCCTGCATCTGTTTCTGAAGAGAACGTGGGGTAAATGTTCCTAGCGTAAAGCTTCAAACAACTGGAGCGCGGCTCAGGAATTTGAGGTCAGTGCGCCCAGATTTGCCACCTGCACAATCTCCGTCAGTTTATTTTAATTGACGGACAATCGTACAGGCTGTGAATCAGGTGCATTTGAACACAGAGGATACTAGTGTCAAAAATGCAAAATTTAACGTTTACCCCTTTCAGTTTTTTATATGAATTTCTAAAGATAGATGGACAATCTTCAGTACTTAAAGAACTCACAAGATGACTGGAGATTATTAAAGTCCAATTACAATTCAGTCTGAATGAAGCCATCTTAAGCCTTTATTAGGAAGCCCCAAGCAACAACATCTGTTTTGGGCTGTAATCAGATACTGAAATACAATATAAAAAAATACTTGTTTCCAAATACTTTACTACGACAATTACAATTTTGTAACAGACAAATCAGGGATTGTCATATGTTCTTATGAATAAAATTGCAGATATATTACCTTGTAGTAACTTTCAAAAGGGAACTGAATAAATATTGAAGGGGAGAAAATTTGCAGGGCTATGGGGAAAGAGCAGGGGAGTGGGAGTAATTGGATAGCTCTTTCAAAGAGCCAGGCACGATGGGCCGAATGGCTTCCTTCTGTTCTTTATCATTCTATGATTCTATGATTCCAGTTCTTTCCCATACTAGACCTGAACAGGACCTGCCTCAGAGCAGGGCTACCTGAGAACAAAGTTGGGTTGAGTTGGAGATGACTCTGCCCGAAGGGTTTGGATCAGGTCCTGCTGCTCACTAGCACGAGGCTGGGTTGAATCTGGTTCTGCCTTGCGGAGGGTCAGATTGAATCTTGTCTGAGTAGAGTTGGCTTGGTTCCAGTTCTGTCTGAGGGTAGACCTGGGCCTTATCTGAGACAGCGTTCTCAACCTCAACGTCCTATTTGCCCCTGAGTTGAGCTTCCGACCCCATATCCTCTCCATCGCCAAGACTGCCTACTTTGACCTCTGTAACATCACCCTTCTCTGCCCTTGTCTCAGCCCGTCTGCCACTAAAACCCTCTTTCCAGACTGGACTATTCCAATGCTCTCCTGGCCGGCCTCCCGCCTTCCACCCCCCATGAACTTCAGCTCATCCAAAACTCTGCTGCCTGTATCCTAACTCGCACTAAGTCCCATTCACCCATCACCCCCTGTGCTCACTGACCTACATTGGTTCCCAATCCGACAAAGCCTCGAAGTTAAAATTCTTATTATTGTGATCAAATCTCTCCATGGCCTCACCCCTCCCTTTCTCTGTAACCTCCTCCAGCCCGACAACCCTCCGAGATCTCTGCACTCCTCCAACTCTGGCCTCTTGCGCATCCCCGATTTCCATCGCCCCACCATTGGCGGCCGTGCCTTCAGCTGCCTAGGCCCTAAGCTCTGGAATTCCCTCCCTAAACCTCTCCAGCTCTCTACCCCTCTCTCCTCCTTTGAGTCACTCCTTAAAACCTACCTCTTTGACCAAGTTTTTGGTCACCTGTCCTAATATCTCCTTATGTGGCTAGCTGTCTTTTTGTCTGATTACGCTCCTGTGAAGCACCTTGGGAAGTTTTACTATGTTAAAGGTGCTATATAAAGGCAAGTTGTTATTGTTGTTGTAGACTTGTGTCAGGTTGGGTTGGGTTTGGCTCAGTTCTGCTTTTCACATTGTCACACTGTAAATAAAAATCCACTACCAGTAAAGAGAGAAATCTGTGTAAACTTGGCCAGTTGGTGAAGTCTAGAATATTGACCCATGTTTTGTGTACAAACTATAGATTTTTTAATCAGGTTTTTTAGGGCTAGACTGTAGGGGATGTGGCTGTTTTTGTAAGGGTCCTCTTACAAGTATATATAGTATATCAGAAGCAATAAAACCAGCAAATGATATAACTCAGATTATCAGCAGTGTATATACATGTATAACTAACTCAAAGATATGAGCTAAATGCTGAGATTATATACACTGGAGGGAGAACGAATATAGTGAGACTATAGAGAGAGTTTGTGCAGAGAAAATTATATATATCTACATTAATATAATAATTTATATTCTTTGGTCTTTTTTTCACAGGAACAGAGAAAGCTAAGGGGAGATGGTGGAAGATATTTTCAAAATTAGGAATGGTTTCGAATGAGTAAACAGCGGAAGATTGTTTGTACAAGTTGGCAAATTACTAACAATGGGGCATAGACTCAGGGTCATCACTCGAAAAACAAAGATGGATGAAATTTTCTCACTCCGAGGGTTATTGGAACTCGGAATGCTTTACGTTGAGTGACTGCTGAGGTAGACACTATAGTATCATTTAAAAGCGAATTGAATGAGCACTCAATCGGGAAGAATAGAAACAGGATATGGAGCTAGGGCAGAGAAATAGGATTACAGTAGATAGGTCCCATTGAAGAGATAGCGCAGGAACAAGTGCGATGGGCTGAATAGCCTCTTTCAGTGCTATTTATTGATATATTTAGAAAATTAGATCTATTTCTAATTGTTAATGTTTCCTTTAAATTGTGTTTATATACAGCATTTATTTTATATCTGATCATATATTCAGTTGCAAGAGCATTTTTAAGTATGTTATTTAATTAGGTAACTAGCCTGGGTGACTGGCACAAACGGATATACTCAATGATACCTTTAAAAGTTTTAATCTGCAAGCAACACATGGCAGATCTACGAGCTCATGTAAAGAACTGAACAAGAGTGTTTGATCTGATGAAGGATGTCCACCTGAAACATGAACCTGTCTGTTCCCTTTTTAGATGTTGATGAACTTGCTATGCATTTCCAGCAATCTCTGTGATTCTGCAGCATTTGCAGTTTTTCTTTTTAACTGCACAAAGAGTGTTTGTCTCATTATCAGATGCTCATTGATTGGTCGTACTAAGCTCGAGGGGACCTTTTCACATCAAAATCCAGATGTTTTGATTTTTGAAAGAAAGACTTGCATTTATATAATGCCTTTCACAACCTCAGGGTGCCCCAAAGTGCTTTACTGCCAATTAAGTACTTTTTGAAGTGTAGTCACCGTTGTAGTGTAAGAAACATTTAGAACAGTTAAAAAAGCAAAGTATCCTTACTTATCCTCCAGCTCTGTTCTCTCCAGTTATATGCCCCAGCTATTGTCAGCAGTCGCTCAGTGGGTTGCACTCTTGCATCTGAGTCAGAAGGTTGTGGGGTCAAATCCCACTCCAGAGATTTAAATCCATAATCCAGGTTGACACTCCAGTGCAGTACTGAGAGAGTACTGTTCTGTCAGAGGTTTTGGCTTTTGAATGAGACATTAAACTGGGTGGATGCAGAAAAACCCCATGGTACTATTTCAAATAAGAGCAGGGGACTTCTCCCCAGCGTCCTGGCCAATATTTATCCCTCAACCAACAGCACTAAAAAGACAATCGTTATCACATTGCTGTTTGTGGGAGCTTGCTGTGCACAAATTGGCTGCCGTGTTTCCTACATTATAACAGTGACTACACTTCAAAATGCACTTCATTGACTGTAAAGCGCTTTGGGACGTGCTGAAGTTCTAAAAGGTGTGGTATAAATGCAAGTTCTTTCTTTCTTATGACGCTGAGTCATTTTTAACTTCTAATCATCTAGACTGCCTTAGGGATGTTTGTTCTTTGATGTGGAAAAACTCATCTAATCTAATTTAGTTAATCTGACCGGCAGTCTCCCAGTTACTGTCAAATCCTTGGAAAAATAGACACAGTAGGGTAAAGCTTTCAAAGGACTTGAGCTCTGGCATAGGGTTGCCAACTCTCCAGGATTGTCCTGGCGTCTCCAAGAATTGATTAATCACCTGGATACTGCTGCAAGAAACTTTGGAGTAAAATCATAGGGGACCTTAAAAAGAATTTTCTTTGCTCATTAGTTATAAAAATATTGGAGATGGTTAAAAAGGCCGATTGACTGGGTGGGGCGGTTGGAGGCGGGAGGCCATGTGATGAAGTCTCCAGGAATACGTCCAACCAGAGTTGGCAACCCTACTCCGGCAGTGCTTCTCGTCCCTCAGGACATACAGTGAGCTAAACAGTCCAAAATCAAAGGTGCACTGCTCATAACATTCAACGGACAGAAAATGGTGGGCAAGCATGCCTGTGATTTTCCATTATGTCCTAGTTGTATATAAGGCCCTTCAGAGGGCACAATGTACCCTTATCTTTGAAGTTTATGCAAACATGTTACAGCGAATCAAATGACATGAAAAATAATCAGGCGGGGTGGGGGGGGAAACCATTGTACCTACAATATCGAAGCACCAGCTTTCTATCTTCACTTGTACAAGCTGCATGTCACTTTGTGTGAACTATAAAACAACAGTGTAATTATTTTGAAAGGGGCCACATTGGGAGTCTTATCTTTACAAACCTCCATTACTTGAAACGTTCCATTATAGTGGGCGTTTCTCTCGGTCCCAAAGGAAGCTCTGCTGTATTCAGTCAAAGAGCCCAAACCTCAATGATATGAACTGATAGAGAACAATGCTGTTGACCTTGTTCTGTTGTAATGAGGTTTGACTGTTCTTATGCATATAATTTCGATATTATATTGATGGACATAGATAGATAACTGGTCACAAGGGATATATGCTGTTACAAACATAGAATTACATAGAATTTACAGCACAGAAACAGGCCATTCGGCCCAATTGGACTGTGCCAGTGTTTATGCTCCACATGAGCCTCCTTCCACCCCTCTTCATCAACACGCTCCAATCTGCTACAAACCCCGCCCACTCATACACTTCACCAATCAGCTACAAACTCCGCATACTCATATAACACAGCTCCAATCAGCAATAAACCCCGCCTACTCATATAACGCAGCTCCAATCAGCTACAAACCCTGCCTACTCATCCAATATGTTGACGCCACTCACATTAACCATGTGTGTAGGACTCTTTTTATGTGCACTCTGATATAGAAAATGGCTGGAAGTTCATTATTTCTGCAAAGCTGATAGCCAACAACAGCACGATCTGTGGAGCAGCCAGGACGCTTAAGTCTAACCTCCCAGATAGCATATACCTCCTGAGTGTACAAGTTCAGTTCCTGTGTGCTTGGGGGCAAATTTAACTCTACCTGCCCGACGGAAACCGAGTGGGTGGGCAGCTTAAATCCCCCAGGTTACTTAACCACCACAAAGCTGCCAGGAAAATCACCGTTCCGAGTTTTAACCTGCTCCGCCGAGCAGGCGAGAAGGGCACTCAACCCAAAGCTGGCGGGGTCCTTCTTTACATATACGGTCCGATCCTGATGATGTCATCGGGACCTGACCACAATTTTAACTCAGGCTTGAGCAGGTAATCCGCAAGGTAAGACAGCGAGCCAGGGTGAGAAGAGGTCCAAACTAGTAAATTTATGTACTTCCCTCGTGGGGCTCCTGCAGGCCCTGCAAGGAAAGCTTTGGCCGCCCCTGCCGCGGACTCCTCCCTTTTCCGAATGCGAGACCCCCAGCGAGACAGCCCAGGAAGCCAATCCTGCCACCTACCTTGTGTTTGGGGGCGGTCACCGGGCAGCCACTTCCCGCCAACTTGCAGTGCAGGTGGGAAGTCAGCTGGCGTGATTTGAGTTAAAATAGCCGGGGGCCTCATTTCTGGAGCAGTGGGTGAGATTCCAACTGACCTCGTTACCTGCCCACCCCAAAACCTGCCTGGAGTAACCTGCAAAAGTGGGCAACTTATTTCGTGAACGATAGGCCGAGAGCTACTATAGCTGATTGTTAACAGCACAGTGTCATGGAAATGAGTTGAAGATTGCCTCCGGTGCTTACCTTGTGCACAGGTGCAAAAGTAGCCATTGACGTAGTCCTGACACAGACCATCATTGAAGCAAGGCCCAGATCTACATTCGTCAATCTCTTTCTCACAAAACTGCCCAGAGAAACCTGCAGGACACCTGCAAGGAAAGAACAAGATATCCTGAAAGTCATACCAAGAAGTTAGTGTCCAAATATTGCCCACTGACAATACAATGCAGCGGCTATAAGGCTTAAATTAAGAGGACAGGTTGCATAAATTAGGCTTTTATTCCCTTTAGTATAGAAGATTAAGGGGTGATCTAATTGAGGTGTTTAAGATGATTAAAGGGTTTGATAGTGTAGTTAGAGATTTCCTCTGGTGGGGGAGTCCAGAACAAGGGGGCATAACCTTAAAATTAGAGCTAGACTGTTCAGGGGTGATGTCAGGAAGCACTTCTTCACACAAAGGGGAGTGGAAATCTGGAACTTTCTCCTCAAAAAGCTGTTGAGGCTGGGAGTCAATTGAAAATTTTCAAAACAGATATTGATAGATTTTTGTTAGGTAGGTTATTAAGGGTTACGGAACCAAGGCAGGTAGATGGAGTTAAGATACAGATCAGCCATGATCTAATTGAATGGCGGAACAGGCTTGAGGGGCTGAATGGCCTACTCCTGATCCTATGTATTGGGCATGTGGAAATCCGCAGGTGATAATGACGATACTCTAGAGCTTTGGAAGAGCTTTCTCATACTTTGTTAAACCTCTAAAAGTATTATTTCTGTGGTATTTGTCTCCATCCCAAAGGCTAAATTTCTAACCTTGCTTCTCAAGTAGGATCCAACTATAATTTCTTATTTTTGCCCGATTTCATGGTTCCTTGATCATCTGCTCAATCATCTAGTGCTTTGGTTGGGTATGCTGCGCTCTTCAGGCCAGCTGGGATTTATAAAGGGCCAGGGAGGTGACGGCACTGTAGGAAGAATCACTCATTTCATTCAGTACACTGAAAGGCATCAGGTTCGAGCTTGTATTATTTCCTTAGGTACTGGGGAAAAGCTTTCGATGGCTTTGAATTATATTTTGTCTTTGAAGCTCTGGAGAGAGAGAATTTGCAGTTTAGCTTCTGAAGTGGATTAGAATTCTCTTGATGGATTCTGAAGCTCGTGTTGTTGACAACAATGATTTGTCCAGTAGTTTTTCCATCTGCCACAGATAGACACAAAGTTGTCCTTCTTTCTCCTTTTTATTGTGCTGTCTTTGTTCGTTCTAATGAAGGACTTAAAGGGTTTCAGGTGGCTGGTTCTGAAATAAAATCAATCTTACCATGCCTGATATTCCTTATTTTTGGCTGATGATTTTCCGAACCTTTGTGACCCTTCCTTTGGTTTTGAGCCAGTGTACATTAGAAGGATTCGGCCGTTAACTTGAAAATCTAAGTCTTTATACCTGTGAAGAGCAATGACTGCATGAGCTCAGGTCACCCTCTGGGCTATACTGGTACGGCAAGTGGTAAAACTGGCAGGAAAAGCTGATGAAGAAGTAGGAACCCTTAAGGAAGTTTAGCACTACTTGGTACTCTCAGAAACTTCCACGCTACACAAAGTTAACTCCTGCCCAGTGATGAAATACGACCCCTATTTTTCACTGCAAATCCAACTCCTGCTCTTGGTCTCAGTAAAAAGCCATTTAAGGAGGGATTATATTGTACTGAGTTGCATCATATATTCCCTAAATAGTGTAAAGAGAGATACCTGTGTGCTTCCTTGAGTTTCAGCTGTGGCTCACTGGTAGCATTCTTGCCTCTGAGTCAGATGGTTGTGGGTTTGAGTCCCACTCTAGCGACTTGAGCACAAAATCTAGGCTGATACTCGCACTGCAGTACTGAGGGAGTGCTGCACTGTCGGAGATGCTGTCTTTCAGAGGAGATGTTAAACTGAGGGTCTGTCTGCCCTCTCAGGTGGATGTAAAAGATCCCATGGCACTATTTCGAAGAAAAGCAGCGGAGTTCTCCCTGGAGTCTTGGCCAATATTTATCCCTCAACCAACATCACTAAAACAGATTATCTGGCCATTATCACATTGTTGTTTGTGGGACCTCGCTGTGCGCAAATTGGCTGCCGCGTTCCCTCCATTACAACAGAGACTACACTTCACAAGTACTTCATTGGCTGCAATGCGCTTTGGGACATCCTGAGGTCATGAAAGGTGCTATATAAATGCAAGTTCTTTCTTTCTTTCCTAATATCGCCCAGTTATCCCTTGTTATGATGTATCATGTTGTGGACCCGCTGCATACAAGTAGCCTGGAAGCAGGCAGTCTATGGAGAACAACTTCAAGTGTGACTTCTCTATGCCAGAGTGCATTTAGGACAAAACAGCAGCAATGAATTCGGGCTCTCAGTCCTCTATAGGATCAAGATTGGAACAACACCATTAAAGTCTCTCGGGTCAGATCTCTATGTTGATGATGAGAACAACACCGCTTCAGCTGTGCCTCAACACTCTACATCAATCCCAAAGGTGGAACTCCCCGCTTTGCTTCTCTTGTCTGCGAGGGTTGAAGGGATAAGGGAACAGGGTGTGATTAGAACTATTTGCTCGCATGGAGGGTAAACGCCGAAACTGACTGGTTTGGCCAAGTGGCCTGCTTTCTGTGTTGCAACTTCTATGTATTTCTACGTCACATCACCTACTATTCATGCAGCTGAGCTGGTCATGACTTGCTGAACCTATGTTATTGGAGCAACCTTAGTCTGCGAGAAATGTACGATTGACTCTTCAGTTCCACAGTATAATTTCTATCCCTCTATACTCCCAGCAATCAAGAGGGTGGCATCTGTAAGACATCTCTCCTTGTTACAGTTGTTTCTAGTTAACGTACAAAAAATGCTTTTTGTTTATTGAAGGTGGATTTGCAGAGCAGTCTCATTTTTATTTAATATCTCTGCTTTAAAGGAATAAATTAAGTTAAGTCTTTCACGTTGGGTTTGAGTAGCAGGTTTCTGCATATGATTTCTCTTCTCTTATCGCTGCTGTTACTTTTGCTATTTCAATTCCATTATTCATACTCTTATTATCTGCTATCCCAATTATCCGATAGAATCTTCACAGAACCGAGCCTTTTGTGAGACATTCCCTCATTGTGAAACTCTTTTGTTATATTTACACTGGCTCTCGGTCCAGCAACATCTCAATTTTAAAATTTGCATCCTTGTTTTCATATCCCTCCATGGCCTCACCCCCTCCCTGTCTCCAGCCCGACAACCCTCCAAGATCTCTGCGCTCCTCCAACTCTAGCCTCTTGCACATCCCCGATTTCCATTGCTCCACCATTGGCGGCCGTGCCTTCAGCTTCCTAGGCCCTAAGCTCTGGAATTCCCTCCCTAAACCTCTCTGCTTCTCTACCTCTCTCTCCTCCTTTAAGATGCTGCTTAAAACCTACCCCTTTGATAAAGCTTTTGGTCACCTGTTCTAATATCTCCTTATGTGGCTCGGTGTCAAATTTTGTTTGATTACGCTCCTATGAAGCACCTTGGGACATTTTACTATGTTAAAGGCGCTATATAAATGCAATTTGTTGTTGTATTTCATTTTTTTTGGAGAATAAACCTGCATAATAAGGCTGATTCCCTCCCTCGCCCGACTTTGCCTGGGCGCATGTCAGCTGAGGCATACCTGAAATGTGCTCTGCCTGAACTTGAACTTGTCCCTGTTTCTGGATTCATGTCATTTATACTTGGTCTTTGGGATGGCCCTGTGCCCAGAAACGGAGGCCAAAATCTATCCGGAGGCCAACAGCAGTGATAATAGCTGTCAGCGACAGAACTATCAGGCTCCTATCAAAATAACAGCACCCTGAAGGCCTGCAGGTCCCGGCAGGTGGTTTTAGGTACTTGCAAGAAAGAAAAGTTGCTTCCCTTTCTCCCTAGCTTCATCTTCCTGCTGCCTGCCCCTCCCCAGATCCTCCGACCTGAGCAGGGGGCCTGAGGCCTGGTTGTCCCTGTTGTTCCTGCAATTCTGCATTTGCCCAGTGTAGTGAGTTACACCCCTCCCGTCCCATTTGCACTGGGGCCCCGTGTTTGGGATTGCTTTAGGCTCCAGGGGGTAGATGTTGACTTTGTGCGATAGTGTAAAGCTGGTGATAGCGAGTCGGGAGCCCGTTTTACATCTCTTCCCGCTTTTATTTCCATTGACTTCAATCAAGGGAGATGTAGAATGGGCTGCAGACTCGCTATCACCGGTTTTACACTATCGCACAAAGCCAAGATCTACCCCAAGGACTCTGTCTCCACTCCACAGTGGACAATCCCTGAAATTCTAGGGCAATGTAAAGGGGCTAGAGACCCAGCATCACAGATCTCCACTTTCCTCTGTTTAGTGCCTGGGAACTGGATTTATGATGGATAATGGACATTCCATTAAGTATGGAGGATCATGTCGCTGGTCCTTGATGAGCAGGGATTATTGGGGTCTCTCCAACCAACTCAATGTAACTGAAGAATCTTGGGAATTGCTGTGCCATAATTTTTCAGCTGCTTAAAGAATAAGTTGTATTCATTTCTTTCAATGTTTTCCTCAAAAAAGCAATAGCGATACTATTCATAGAATGATCACAGAAAGATTACAACACGGAAGGAGGCCATTTGGCCCATCGAGTCCAAGCCGGCTCTCTGCAAGAGCAATCCCTTTTGACGGCCACGATTGAATCTGCCTCCACCACCCCCTAAGGCAGTGCATTCCAGATCATAACCACTCACTGTGTAAAAAGTTTTTCCTCATGTTGCCTTTGGTTCTTTTATTGATCACCTGAAATCTACATCCTCTGGTTCTTGACCCTTCCGCAAATGATAACAGTTTCTCTCTACCTACTCTGTCTGGACTTTTCATGATTTTGAACACCTCTATCAAATCTCCTCTCAACCTTTTCTGCTCTAAGGATAACAACCCCAGCTTCTCCAGTCTACCACTTAACTGAAGTCCCTCATCCTTGAAACCATTCGAGTAAATCTTTTCTGCACCCTCTCTAAGGCCTTCACATCCTTCCTAAATTGCAATGCCCAGAATTGGACACAATACTCCAGTTGTGGCCGAACCAGTGTTTTATAAAGGTTCATCATAACTTCCTTGCTTTTGCACTTTATGCCTCTATTTGCAATGCCCTGTATCCTGTATGCTTTTGTAAGCATATAAGAACATAAGAAATAGGAGCAGGAGTAGGCCATATGGCCCCTCGAGCCTGCTCCGCCATTCAATAAGATCATGGCTGATCTTCAACCTCAACTCCACTTTCCCGCCTGATCCCCATATCCCTTGATTCCCCTCGAGTCCAAATATCTATCTATCTCAGCCTTGAGTATATTCAACGACTCAGCATCCATAGCCCTCTGGAGTAGAGAATTCCAAAGATTCGCAACCCTCTGAGTGAAGAAATTCCTCATCTCTGTCGTAAATGGCTGACCCCTTATCCTGCGATTTTGCCCCCTTGTTCTCGACTCTCCAGCCATGGGAAACAGCCTCTCAGTATCTACCCTGTCAAGCTCTCTCATAATCTTATATGTTTCAATGAGATCACCTTCGAAACTCCAGAGAATATAGGCTCAATCTCTCCTCATGGGACAACCCTCTCATCCCAGGAATCAATCTAGTGAACCTTCGTTACACCGCCTCTAAGGCAAGTGTATCCTTCCTTAGATAAGGAGACCAAAACTGTATACAGTATTCCAGGTGAGGTTTCACCAAAGCCCTGCACAATTGTAGTAAGACTTCCTTACTCTTGTACTCCAACCCTCTTGCAATAAAGTCCAACATGCCATTTGCTTTCCTAATTGCTTACCATACCTGCATGCTAACTTTTTGTGTTTCTTTTGCGAGGACATCCAAGTCTCTCTGAACACTAACATTTAATAGTTTCTCACCATTTGAAAAATATTCTGTTTTTCTATTCTTTCTACCAAAGTGAATAATCTCATATTTCCCTAAATTATACCTCATCTGCCTTCTTGCCCACCTTCTTGCCCACTCACTTAACCTGTCTATATCCCTTTGCAGGCTCTTTGTGTCATCCTCATAGCTTACTTTCCCACCTAGCTTTGTATTGTCAGCATTCTTGGATACATTAGACTCGGTCCCTTCAGCTAAGTCATTAATATAGATTGTAAATAGCTGAGGCCCAAGCACTGGCCTGCAGTTCCCTGTTTTCTCTCTCCCTCCTTTCTTGAATAGCGGGATCACATTTACTACATTCCAATCCGCTAGGACCGTTCCGGAATCCTCGGGAATTTTGGAAGATCACAACCAATGCATCCACTATCTCTGCAACTTTTTTAGAACACTCGGATATAGATCATCAGGTCCAGGAGATTTATCGGCTTTTAGTCCCATTAATTTCTCAAGCAAATTGGGCACTAAATTGGGCCGTGTAACGCCCATTGTTTCGGCGCTACGCGGCCTCTCTGACATCCAAGATGGTGTCTCAGGTGCGCATGCACGTTTCCATCATGACATGCGCCAGACGCCATCTTGGCATAGGAGTTAGCAAATGCGCAAATACTGAACGCTGGAAGCATGTAAAGTAAGGAGAAAATGCATACAATCAGTGTGCAACGCTGATTTAAAGTGACAGACACCATTTTGGACCTTAACGCTCAACTCAACGCACAGTCTTAACCCTGACTATCTGAACACGTCTTACAGTGCCTGAAGGACCCCCCATCAATGCTATTTAAAGGGCCATGCAGGTGTTGCAGGTTAGTTGCTGGATTATTGCTTCTGGCTGCTGGTGGAGTAGGAAATGTTTTATAAAGCTCCCTATTCCTACTGAGAGTTCCCAGACTTCATTTGAGAGTGCCTTGGCAGGTACTGCCTTACGGGTCGGAAAATTACAACCATTGTTGAACAACATTCCTGGCAACCATGGGTGGTCTGCTAGGGCTCCCGCTGGGAGCATGAAGTGAGACCATGCATAGCAAGTCAAGCTGCGAGGAGCGGGAGGACGAGGAGGCGCAGGGCACTGAGCAGGAGGCCCTATCCAACGAGGGCCTTCCGGGACCAACTCTCTCACCTCAACATGACCGAGAAGGATTGCATCCGACACCTGACGCTCACTAAGGAAGTCATGACCGAGATCTGTCAACTGGTGCAGCCACAACTGCAGCCTCAGAGCAGGGCAAGGACAGCATTGCCTGTGGCTGTGAAAGTCACTGTGGCACTGAATTTCTACGGCTCAGGATCATTTTAGGCCTCTGCTGGCGACATGTGCAACATCTCGCAGTATGCAGTGCACTGCTGCATAAGGGAGGTCACAGATGCATTGTACCAGATGAGTTACAAGTTCATCACCATACCTCTTGACAGAGACAATCAGAACGAGCGAGCATGGAGGGTTTGCTCGCATTGTTGGCTTCCCCATGGTGCAGCGTGTCATTGACTGCATGCATATATTGCCCTGTGTGCCCCGCATCTCAACTTGGCTGTTTTTGTCAACTGAAAGGGCTTCCGCTCTCACAAAGTGCAGTTGGTGTGCGACTACACGCATCGAATCATGGAGGTCAATGCCCTGGAGCAGTCACGACGCCTTCGTCATGCGGCAGTCCAACGTGCCAGTTATCTTTCACCCAACTCGGCAAGTCAAATGCTGGCTACTGGGTGACAAAGGCTATCCCCTCACTCCGTGGCTCATGACACCGGTCAGGAACCCACACACACGTGCACAGCAGGCCTATAATGTGAGCCACGCTGCCACACGCAACATCGCACACCATAGGCCTCCTCAAACAACGCTTCCGCTGCCTAGACCGGTCTGGAGGAGCCCTGCAGTACTCCCCTGAGCGGGTGGGCAGATTTGTGGTGGTCTGCTGCATCCTGCACAACCTCGCCATCATGAGGGACCAACCTTTGCCACCAATGATTGGTGAAGACTCTGAGCTAGAGGTAGAGGAGGAGGAGGAGGAAGAGGCGGAGGAAGAGGCAGAGGAGGAGGAAGAGGAGAAGGAGGAGGGGGTGGATCCGGAAGAGGAAGTAGAGGAAGACGCAAGGGTGCAACAGGAGCCACACGCCTTGTCTTCAAGGGCTCTGCGTGCTCACCTGATCCATGCCCGCTATCAATAATGTCAACTACATCCCCCAACTCACTAACAGTCCGACACTCCCCACCTTTCCACTCCCACCAGACAATCAAATCACCCTCCATCTGACTGTACATTGGTTTCCCCCTCAGCTCATCGCACAAATGAAAACCACCACCAAATGCAAAATCAAAGTCACATTTATCAATGAATAAATGAAATTATGCAAACAGAACAGAATATTCATCCTTGTGCATTCCCTCAGTGCCTGTTGTCCGTGTGCCTTTACCTATCCTAGTGCTCCTACGAGGTGCTTCCCCAGTGGCTGGAGCATGGGTGGTGGGAGGCTGCTGGCCTTCAAGGGAGGAGCGTGCAGATGGCCTTGGAGGACGACCTCGACTAGCTCTGGGCCGGGGGGGGCCTGGCTTCAGACTGCACCATCTCAGCATGGATTGCAGCAGTCTGGCCTGGCTGACCGATAGGCAACAACAGGGCCACTGGCGGAGTGGCAGGGGTGGGAACAGGAAAGCTGTCGTCCTGAGAGAGGACAACAGGTCTGACTGCCATGGCACCACTGCCACTCTCCCGGGGCAGTGCCACAGCAATCCTGGTGATCAGCTGGAGAACGGATTGCTGGAGTGCTGTGACGCCCTGGAAGCGCCGTTCCACAGATGTTTGTGCTGCAATGGAAGCTGCAGCGGCCCTCAGACGCTGCATCATGGTGGGTTCCACAGGTGCGCTGATGGAGGTGACCACCCATTCCATGTTGGAAAGGATGGGCTCCAAGCTCTGCGCAAAGCCCTGCGCCAAGTTTGAGCTGGACTCCTCCATGCCTCTTCTCATTGTGCGCAGGCTTTCAGGCAGGCTTTCCAGTGCCCCAAGCATTTGTTGGTGTACGCCCATCAGCCGTCTTCTGTAGCCTGGCCCATCGAAGTCCTCATCTGACTCCTCTGCAGCAGAACTAGTGAGCGACCTCACCCTCCAGCGAGCTGGCACCTGTGGTATCCGTTCCCTCCACCCTGGCTCCTGCGCACTTGTGCTCGGTGTCTCACCACGTGCAGATCCCTCCTTTAACCTAACCTCTGAAGGACGCGCAGTGTCAGTCTCTGAGCTGGTGAAAGCGAGTATCAGATCAAGTGATGGTGTGGCTTCAGTGTCCCCCTCCTCCTCCTCCTCCTCCTCGGACAGTGCTGCCACGTGTTCTTGGGTTTCTTCAATGACAAAGGGAAACAGGTTGAGTTGTGGAGCGGGGAGAGGAGCAAGTAAGACGTGCATGCTGACAGCATCTGCAGCACCCGAGTCAGAAAAGATTTTGGGACGAGGGAGGTGTGGGAAAGGAGAAGGAGCATTAGATATGCAGAGACCCCCTTCATCGGGACCTCCAGCGTGGCATGTTGAAACAGCTGCACTGACGGTTCGCCCAATGATCCGAAGCCCCCTCTAGGGGGGTGAGGATGTGTAAGCATCACCGTCCACCCTCAGGTCTCTCCTGCTGCCGGCTGTTATGCACCGCCTTCTCCTGCAAGCCAGAGGGCAATGAGTATTCTGCAAGGTGTGTGGGTGATGTACCTGTCATGGTCGAATAGCTGCCAGTGTATGTGACCTGTGAGTGGTGGTTGTGTGGCCTGAAAATGTGGTATTATATGCAGGTGAGATGCAGCATGCCGAATGCAGCATTGTGTACGGATGGGTAGTGTTTGTTGGTGGGTGGGTGACGGGGAGTGTGATGCTTAGAGCAGTGGTGCAGTTGGTAGGATTTCTTTTATTCGTTCATGGGATGTGGGCGTCGCTGGCGAGGCCAGCATTTATTGCCCATCCCTAATTTCCCTTGAGAAGGTGGTGGTGATCCGCCTTCTTGAACCGCTGCAGTCCGTATGGTGAAGGTTCTCCCACAGTGCTGTTATGAAGGGAGTTCCAGGATTTTGACCCAGCGACGATGAAGGAACGGCGATATATTTCCAAGCCGGGATGGTGTGTGACTTGGAGGGGAACGTGCAGGTGGTGTTGTTCCCATGTGCCTGCTACCCTTGTCCTTCTAGGTGGTAGAGGTCGCAGGTTTGGGAGGTGCTATTAAAGAAGCCTTGGTGAGTCGCTGCAGTGCATCCTGTGGATGGTACACACTGCAGCCACAGTGCGCCGGTGGTGAAGGGAGTGAATGTTTAGGGTGGTGGATGGGGTGCCAATCAAGCGGGCTGCTTTGTCCTGGATGGTGTTGAGCTTCTTGAGTGTTGTTGGAGCTGCACTCATCCAGGTAAGTGGAGTGTATTCCATCACACTCCTGACTTGTGCCTTGTAGATGGTGGAAAGGCTTTGGGGAGTCAGGAAGTGAGTCACTCACCACAGAATACCCAGCCTCTGACCTGCTCTTCTAGCCACAGTATTTATATGGCTGGTCCAGTTAAGTTTCTGGTCAATGGTGACCCCCAGGACGTTGATGGTGGGGGATTCGGCGATGGTAATGCCGTTGAATGTCAAGGGGAGGTAGTTAGACTCTCTCTTGTTGGAGATATGTGCCACTTGACACTTGCATTCACTCACCTTGAGCACCCGTGTCAAATCATTGAACTTCTTTCGCCACTGCATCCACGTGCATGGTGCAATGCTGCTGGCGTTGACTTCCTGCATGATTGCCTGCCAATGCCTGCAGAGCTGCAGTCGGGAGGGTCTCCTACCACCCTGCAGGTATATGTTGGCCCTCCTTTCATCCACTCCTTCCACCAGGGCCTCCAGAGTATCATCGGAGAAGCGTGGAGCCCTGTCTCGTGCCGGTCCTTCTATCCTCATGGCCATCTTTCCCTTCTCCAAATAAGTTGTGTACCTGCCATTTGAAATGCGCACCTGCACCTTGAAGAGGTGCACGCTGCTGATGACGTGTGCTGTTCACGCCCCATTTCCAACTTCCTCATTCTCTGTGCAGCATCTCAGCAGTGCAGGTAGTGCTGGCTGTACGGAGATTTCATGATAATTAGCAGGCAACATGAAGTTCTTGTGCTGCCTGCATAGGGGCCATTGGGCGCGGGGTACTAGCGCATCATGCTACCCCCGCCCAAAAACAGCCCTTATCCAATTTTCCCCCCTGTTTCTCCACTGATATTAATTACTTTAAGTTCCTCACTCTCATTAGACCCTTGGTTCCCCACTATTTCTGGTATTTCTTTGTGTCTTCTACTGTGAAGACAGATACAAAATATTTGTTCAGTGCATCTGCCATTTCCTGATTCCCCCATTATAATGTCTTCTGTCTCAGCCTCTAAGGGACCAATGTTTACTTTTGCTACTCTCTTCCTTTTTACATTCTTGTAGAAGCTCTTACAATCTGTTTTTATATTTCTTGCTCGTTTACTTTCATATTCTATTTTCTTTCTTTTTATCAATTTTTTTGTGGTCCTTTGTTGGTTTCTAAAACTCTCCCAATCCCCAGGTTTATTACTCTTCTTGGCAACATTATAGGCCTCTTCTTTTAATCTAACACTACCCATAACTTTTTAGTTAGCCACGGGTGGATCATTTTTCCCGTGGAGTTTTTATTTCTCAATGGAATGTATATTTATTGAGAATATTGGAATATTTCTTTAAACGTTTGCCATTGTTTTTCAACCATCATACCTTTAATTTTGTTTCCCAATCTACCTTCACCAACTCGCCCATCATACCTATGCAATTGGCTTTATTTAAGTTTAAGACTAGTTTCTGACTTAAGTACGTCACTCTCAAACTCAATGTGAAATATTATCATATTATGATCACTCTTCCCCAGAGGATCCCTTACTGTGAGATTACTAATTAACCCTGTCTCATTGCATAATGCAAGATCCAAAATAGTCTGTTCCCTAGTTGGTTCCATGATCTATTGCTCTTGGAAACCGTCTCGAATACATTCCATGAACTCATCCTCCAAACTACCTATTCCAATTTGATTTGCCCAGTCTGTATGAAGATTAAAGTCCCCCATGATTATTGCATTACCTTTGTTACAAGCTCCTATTATTTCTTGATTAATATCCTGTCCAATGGTATTGCTACTATTAGGAGGCCTACAAATTACTCCCACCAGTGTTTTCTGCCCCTTGTTATTTCTTATTTCCATCCATATTGATGATCTTCTGAGCCAAGATCCTTTCTCACCACTGTCCTTATATCATCCTTTATTATTAGGGCTACACCCCCTCCTTTTATTCTGCCTGTCTTTTCTAAACATTATGTACCTTGGAATATTTAGTTCCCACTTTGCAGCCATGTCTCTGTAACGGCTATTAGATCAAACCCATTTATCTCTATTTGTGCAACTAATTCATCTATCTTGTTACGGCTGCTCCGTGCATTCAGATAAAGAGCATTATTGTCCCCAGTGACTACATACATAGAATTACATAGAATTTACATTAACAGAAACAGGCCATTCGGCCCAATGGTCTATACCGGTGTTTATGCTCCACACGAGCCTTCTCCCAACTTTCTTCATCTCACCCTATCAGCATATCCTGCTATTCCTTTCTCCCCCATGTGTTTATCTAGCTTCCCTTAAAGGCATCTATGCTATTCACCTCAACTACTCCATGTGGTAGTGAATTCCACATTCTCACCACTCTCTGGGTAAAGAAGATTCTCCAGAATTTGCGATTGGATTTATTAGTGACTTATATTTTTTAAGTATCTTATATTTATGGACCCCCAGTTTTATCAGAAAACAAAGGCCCTGAAATTCCGCGGGGTTTTTTTCCAGTCTCCCGCCATGACTCCAGCGAGGGACAGGCGGAAGTCCCGGGGAACCCCAGGCCAGTCATGCCATTTCCCTTGGGAGATTTCCCCGGAGTTACAGTGGGAGACCGGTAGAATCCCCTGCGCAATTTCAGGGCTCAACAAAGTGACCATTTTGTCCAGGCCTCAGTAACTTTTTGTTGAGGGGGAAAAAAATGTATTTATCCAGGTATTTTTCTGAAATCTATGTACTGGAAATTAATTTGTTAATATTAAAGCAATTTTATTACAAATAGTTTCACAAAGAATTACTGTTTGAGCTATTATTTCTGAGCTAAGAGCAGCTTTTTACTTCATGCGTGTGCATCGGAGGTTTGTTTCAATGTAATGTGTGTATCGCCTTTCATGTTCATAGTTGTCCTACAGAATAAAGGGAAAAAAAATAACAAGAGCCTATAATAACAAACACAGAGAAACATTTTTAATATGAGAGTATTAAGCACAACTAGGGGGCGTATTACTGATTCCCCACTATGTTTTGACAGCAGTATACATTTAAGAGGAGTCTACGTGAAGATGTCAACTTTGGCTCAGTGGTGGGTCTCTTGCCTCTGAGTCCTCAAAGGTGGTAGGTTCATGTCCTAAGTCAGGATTTAAGCTCTAGCATGTAATCTAGGCTGTTGGTTCAGTGCAATACTGAGAGAGTGCTGCACTGGCAGAGATTCTGCTTTCAGAAGAGGTGTTAAAACCGAGGCCCTGCCTGCCCATGCAGATGGATATAAAAGATCCCAAGGTGCTATTTGAAGAAGAACAGGGGAGTTCTCCCCAGTGTCCTAACCACCATCACCAAAAGAGAGTAACTGGTCATTTATTATATTGCTGTTTGTGGGAGCTTGCTGTGCACAAATTGGTTGCCACGTTTCCTACATTAAAATAATAACTACACTTCAAAAAGTACTTAATTAGCTGCAATTAGCGCTTTGGTACATCCTGAGGTCATGAAAGGTGCTATATAAATATTCTTTCTTTTAAACTGTAGAACAAAAAAAACAATTTATATAGAAAAATGCCTTTTACATTTTGAACAATAATGCACTTTAGTGCAATTCAGGAAATGATATTTATCTGCCTAGACTCTGGAAACTGAAAGGATTATAATACATTAGCATTAGTAATGGAGGCACAGACTGTAAAATCATACAATTCACAAAAAAATGGACCTTAATTATACACCTCACTTCATGAATCAGCTTCATGGAAATGAATGAGGAGGATGTGTCTTTGTAAAAATCTATAAACTTAAACAGGGGGGAGTAAGTGGAGCAATTTGTATGTTTGAAAAGAAAATACTTTCCCCATTGCTTATAGTGGTCGCGTTGTTGCCAATGCAATTTGCTCGCTATACATGTTGGATGGTTTAATCCCCTCCATCTGCAAGTTTCGTCCTTTATGATTAATCTAACATTTAAAAAGAAAGTTCAACGCTCTTTGAAAAATTAAACTGAGTAAACCAGTGTGGATACAGTGGATTGTGAGTGAGCTTCTGGCAGTCACACTACAGCGGAGATGAAAGATTATCTGTCGGCTACTTTGGTACTTTGGACCTTAACAGGGGTGCAATTTATTTACTGAACCCGACACCAGTGAGAGGTGATTAAGCACACACTGCGATTACTGCCACAGTGTGGGTACTTCCAGTTGCCGCACTTCATCACTGAACAAAACGTCATGGGCAGCAAATGCAGCCGTAAGTACAACAGGTAACTGCACCTTAACGACGGGCGAACTACTCACTGAACATCTGTCTCCGCCCGACGTAGCTGACGCGATTTACACACTGAGCGGCCACTTTGCAATTGACAATGATGTTGTTTGTTAATTGAAGAAGGGCAGGGGAGTTCTGATGTTCTGGTCAACATTAACCAACATCACCAAAACAGATCAACTGGTCATTTATCACACTGATATATTTATTTATTTATGAATTTATTCATTTATCGATGAAGTACTTTGTGAAGTGCAGTCACTGTTGTAATATAGGAAACGTGGCAGCTAATTTGGTTAGAACTATTTGGCCGATTTAAACACCCGCCCGACTTAAACGTGGGCGGTTTAAGTGGCAGGGACTGAAATAAAGTCCAATTTCCGGATTGAAATCAGGCTTAAGATGGACCAATGTAAACCTTGGTAGGATCATGTTGAAATATTTCTGCAAAGTCAGCGGAAAGCTATGGGGTTTCTCAGTGTAATTTGTCGGACAGTTTTCCAACATCTAAATACGCTTCATCGTTGATAGAATAAAGTGTTTTCTCGACAAGGAAAATGGTGAAGGGTAAAAGCGAACAGCACACTGATTCATTAAAATAACTGTACCTGAACATTTCCACGTGAAGATCTTAAACAAAGGGGCTTTTTTTTTTGTTACTAATCCGCTCACATGCCAGCAACGTGGTTCTACGCTGTGGCAGATTTCCGTTGGTGCAGACAATTCTGGCAGCCATTTTGTGACAGGGTCTTGGGTATTTCCCGCACAGCACGAATAGCAGCTGTCACAGGCTGATCACAGGGAAACACTTCAGCTGTAGCTTTGTTGGTTATGGAACTTAAAACAGGAGTTTTGCAGGTCAAAAAACAAAAATAATGTGGGATTATGCCACGAGGCAATTTTAAGTGACCATTTTAAGTTGGGCCCAAGCAATGAGGAAACTAAGGCCGAGGATTTCCGGTGCCTCTGGTGCCTCACTTAGGCGCCCAGTCTTTATACGTGAACGTAGGCACTTGAGTGTTCACAGGCTATTCATCAGGAAGGAGCATCACACCTGAATCCGATCCTCTCCTCTCCGAGTATCCACATCCATGCACTTCACTGCAGTGGTGACCGGATAAAAAGCGGGAGGGAGAACTCAGCTGGATTTATTTTCCCTTTCCATTCCAAAGCATGGACGCCAATTGCAGGACTCCAAGTGCCTCCCTGGCTGAGATTCGCACAAAACAGGGGATTGAGCCCAAAATAGCTTCCTAGCTTGAATGGCTCAGTACTGTACAAGGCAGAGTATTTACACACTGAGTCACTTAGTTTTAATGGTGTTTGTTTATTGGCAGTGAGTGGATCGCAGGAATAACTTCCACAGGGTGTAGACGTTCCTACTCTGAGGCTTTTAACTGTTAGTTTCTTTTCAGGCTGAATTTGAGAGAGAGAGAAAGAAAGAGAGAGAGAGAAAGAAAGAGAGAGAGAAAGAGAAAGAGAGAGAGAGAGAGAAAGGAAAGAAAGAAAGAAAGAACTTGCAAGCATATAGCGCCTTTCATGACCCCAGGTTGTCCCAAAGCACTTTACAGCCAATAAAGTACTTTTTTTTTTGAAGTGTAGTCACTGTTGTAATGTCGGAAATGTGGCAGCCAATTTTGCGCACAGCAAGATCCCACAAACAGCAATGAAATAAAAGACCGGATAATCAGTTTCTTCAGTGATGTTGGTTGAGGGATAAATATTGGCCAGGACACCGGGGAGAATTCCCCTGCTCTTCTTCAAATACTGCCACAGGATCTTTGCCATCCACCTGAGGGGGGCAGGGGGCAGACGGGGCCTCGGTTTAACGGTACCCCCGACAGTGCAGCACTCCCTCAGCACTGCACTGAAAAACCTGTAAAACTGATGGGGATGAAAATGGGCCGGCATATATAAGGAACAATGTCAAGCAAGTCTGAGTATTGAAGCTTTTGAAATCTGCTTAACAAAATAAATATGGCCTCTCTACAAAAGCATATGATCTACTGGAGAATTTTTCTTTAAAATTAACTGTTACTGACATTTAAAGCATTTGATTTTTAGGGCCCGAGTACCTTAGGGAATGATTTAAATGGCAGTTTCTAATATTCATTTTATGACCCAAAAATTACAATTCTGATGACTAAAATGTAATTTATAATATCGTTCACCTCTGGATAGTTGAGGCTCCGTTTCGGTTATAAATCAAAGTGAGAATTCTTTATTGGTACAGCCATCATTAATTACTGAAAGAACCGTTTGGATATTCTTGGATCCTAAAGGCAATTTGTATTTACCTTAATCACAGTCTGTGGCCAAATATGCATTTTATTTTTCCGCCTCTTGCATATAAATTTAGTTTACTGCCTGGTTTTACTGTGTCAGGCACATTTGCTCAAATTTATATTTGGACAGCTACACATTTTTGAAGAGGCCACAAGGAGTCACAGGCTAAATGTCACTGAAGGATTGAAATATGGCTGCGTCACTGGATTTATATGGCACACAGTTTTGCTTTAATCATCAGCCAGCACAAGGTATCCTGACATTAGAGATGTACATTTTAACATTTAACTCCCCTTCTAATCAGCCCCTCCATTATCCCAGTTCCCATTCTTCAGCTGAGCTGTGACACATACTTTCCCTTGCTTAATTAAAAAATTTGAAATATCGATCTGCTTGATTTTTACATCAACGTTTACAGAATTCTCTGGCAGCTTCTTACATCCCTCACAATCAGCGGGTGTAAATATAGAGCAGAGGAAATGTTAAACTATTACATGCCTGATTGCATCAGGTGACAGGCCCCATGAATGCAGTCAGTTAATTGTTTTTAATTTATACATAATAGGTAGAGTTTCACTTTGGGCGCAATCAGGAAATTGCGCCTGAAATGTGTTCGAAATTGTGCTGGTTGGATTGCAGTTCAGGTTTCCGCTAAAATTAATTTGCATAATCACAGACGTAAACTCCTCCATGAACCAGCGCAATCGGGCAGCGTAATAGAACTTAATCTTGGTCCACGAATGTCCTTTAGGGAAGGAAACCTGCCGTCGTTACCCGGTCTGGCCTATATGTGACTCCAACTCTTTACTGCCCTCTGAAGCCATGCAGTTGTATCAAACTTGCATTCAGAAGTTCAAGAAGAAAACCCACCAACACCCAATGAGCGTTATAGAATCACAGATTCATAGAAAGGTTACAGCACGGAAGGAGGCCATTCGGCCCATCGAGTCTGCGCCGGCTCTACGCAAGAGCAATCCAGCTAGTCCCACTCCCCCGCCCTTTCCCCGTAGCTCTGCAAATTTTTTCCTTTCAATTATTTATCCAGTTCCCTTTTGAAGGCCATGATTGAATCTGCCTCCACCACCCCCTCAGGCAGTGCATTCCAGATCCTAACCACTCGCTGTGTAAAAAAGTTTTTCCTCATGTCACCTTTGGTTCTTTTGCCAATCACCTTAAATCTATGTGCTCTGGTTCTTGACCCTTCCGCCAATGGGAACAGTTTCTCTCTATCTATTCTGTCTAGACCCTTCATGATTTTGAATACCTCTATCAAATCTCCACGTAACCATCTCTGTTCCAAGGAGAACAACCCCAGCTTCTCCAGTCTATCCATGTAACTAAAGTCCCTCATCCCTGGAATCATTCCAGGAAATCTCTTCTGCACCCTCTCTAAGGCCTTCACATCTTTCCTAAAGTGCGGTGCCCAGAACTGGACACAATACTCCAGTTGTGGCCGAACCAGTGTTTTATAAAGGTTCATCATGACTTCCATACTTTTGTACTCTATGCCTCTATTTATAAAGCCCAGGAGCCTGTATGCTTTTTTAAACCACTTTCTCAACCTGCCCTGCCACCTTCAATGATTTGTACACTTACACCCCCAGATCTCTCTGTTCCTGTACCCCTTTTAGAGTTGTGCCCTCCAGTTCATATTGCCTCTCCTCGTTCTTCCTACCAAAATGTATCACTTTGCATTTTTCTGCATTAAATTTCATCTGCCACGTGTCCGCCTATGCCACCAGCCTCTCTATATCCTCTTGAAATCTATCACTATCCTCCTCACTGTTCACTACCCTTCCAAGTTATGTGTCATCTGCAAATTTTGAAATTGTGCCCTGTACTCCCAAGTCCAAGTCATTAATATATATCAAGAAAAGCAGTGGTCCCAGCACTGACCCCTGGGGAACACCATTTACACTTTCTTCCAGTCCAAAAAACATCTGTTCACCATTACTCTCTGTTTCCTGTCCCTTAACCAATTCTATATCGATGTTGTAACTGCCCCCTTTATTCCATGGGCCGCAATCTTGATGATAAGCCAACCGTGCGGCACTTTATCAAATGCCTTTCGAAAATCCATATACACCACATCAACCACATTGCCCTCATCTACCCTCTCTGTTACCTCATCAAACAACTCTATCAGGTTAGTTAAACACGATTTGCCTTTAACAAATCCGTGCGGGCTTTCCCTAATCAATCCACCCTTGTCCAAGTGACTGTTAATTCTGTTCCAGGTTATTGTTTCTAAAAGTTTCCCCACCACTGAGGTTAAACTGACTGGCCTATCATTGCTGCGTTTATCCTTACACCCTTTTTTGAACTCGGCTCTGAAACGTGAGTGTGTGTGTTAGCATCATAACCAAGCCTGAGTCTATCCACGCTTCCAGCAGGGGTCGCTGGAAAACACTCAGGAGTGGGAAAGCCCCTTTCCCCTCCAACCTGGTGCTGCTGTGGCCAATTGGAGCACCACAACTATTGCCCAGCAGAAACCAACTAATCCGCCACGGACCGGGGAGCATATCCAGGACCGCCTTGTTCTCTATGAATGTGCTACTCACTGGAAAAACTTGCCGAGCCATCAGAGGAGCCAGAAAGAAATCATTTAATAAAGATCACACGTGTTTGCTTCAATGGGGCTTACTTCCATATCATGGCATCCATTGTCCAGCACTGCTTTATGTCCCTACACTGGCATGTTGGGATGTGTTCACCATTTGAACTTCAACAACTGTTGTGCAATATCCAGATGATACTGAAACTCTGCGATCACTGAGGAAAAAGTGTTTCCCAGAGTTTGATATTACCAGCAAATAATGAACACCTAGAGCGTGACAGCGGGAAGAGAGCGGGTGAGGGGATTTGCGGATGCGAAACCCGGAAGGTAAGT